>NC_135524.1:11760963-12060963 GCF_051989575.1 Stigmatopora nigra | reverse complement strand
AAATATTGGCAAACTCTTGCTTCTTCGCGGGACAAATTTTCTCAACCATTTTCATTACACAGTCTTTAATAAATTCACCGTCACTGAAAGGTTTGCAGTGCTTTGCAATTAGCGTTGCCACTTCGTAGCCTGCCTTTGTGGCATTTTCATTTGACTCACGGGCTCTTGTGAAAAAGCTTTGCTGTGCCGTTAAAACAGCTTCCAGTTGCTTCACTTTTTCACCGCGTTCGTTCCCAGTTAGCTTGTCGTAGCTAGCATGTTTCGTCTGGTAGTGCCTCTTAATGTTGAATTCCTTGAAAACAGCCACAGTCTTTTGGCAAATTAGGCAGACACAGTTGTTTCGTATTTCAGTGAAAAAATACTCAAATTTCCACTTCTCCTGGATGCGGCGGCCCTCCCGGTCAACTTTCCTTTTTTTGTTTACATGTTAGAAATGGGCTGGGCTGAAACAATGACGCAAGGGTTACGGCGGCCAGAGTGCGGCCACAGGGCTACTGCCATCTTCTGGTGAAGTGAAAAATAGCTTTTTGTACACATTTATTTTATACTGTGGTCAACAGTGCTGGCGGGCCGTGTATTATTGATTTCATGATAGAGGCCGTGGGCCGGTAAAAATTTGTCCACGGGCCTTATTTGGCCCGCGGGCCGGACTTTGGACATGCCTGCCTTACAATAACCCTAACCCAAACCATAACCCCAACCCCTAACAATAACCCTAACCTAAACCATAACCCCTAACAAGAACCCTAACCCAAACCATAATCCCATCCATAGCCATAACCCCAACCATAACCATAACCCAAACCATAACCCAAACCATAACCCAAACCATAACCCAAACCATAACCCAAACCATAACCCAAACCATAACCCAAACCATAACCCAAACCATAACCCAAACCATAACCCAAACCATAACCCAAACCATAACCCAAACCATAACCCAAACCATAACCCAAACCATAACCCAAACCATAACCCAAACCATAACCCAAACAATAACCCAAACAATAACCCTAACCCAAACCATAACCCTAACCCTAACCCAAACCATAACCCTAACCCAAACCATAACCCTAACCCTAACCCAAACCATAACCCTAACCCAAACCATAACCCTAACCCAAACCATAACCAGATTCCCAACCATAACCATAACCCCAACCAAAACCATATTCCCAACCATAGCCATAACTCCAACCATATCCCCAACCATAACCATAACCCTAACCGATAACCCCAACCATAACACCAACCATAACCCCAACCATAACCCAAACCCTAACCCCAACCCCTAACAATAACCCTAACCCTAACCCAAACCATAACCCAAACCATAACCCAAACCATAACCCAAACCATAACCCAAACCATAACCCAAACCATAACCCAAACAATAACCCAAACAATAACCCTAACCCAAACCATAACCCTAACCCAAACCATAACCCTAACCCAAACCATAACCCTAACCCAAACCATAACCCTAACCCAAACCATAACCCTAACCCAAACCATAACCAGATTCCCAACCATAACCATAACCCCAACCAAAACCATATTCCCAACCATAGCCATAACTCCAACCATATCCCCAACCATAACCATAACCCTAACCGATAACCCCAACCATAACACCAACCATAACCCCAACCATAACCCAAACCCTAACCCCAACCCCTAACAATAACCCTAACCCTAACCCAAACCATAACCCCTAACCCCTAACAATATCCCTAACCCAAACCATAACCCCTAACAATAACCCTAACCCAAACCATAACCCCAACCCCTAACAATAACCATAACCCAAACCATAACCCCTAACCCCTAACAATAACCCTAACCCAAACCATAACCCCAACCCCTAACAATAACCCTAACCCAAAAACCTAACCCAAACCATAACCATAACCCCAACCATAACCATAACCCAAACCATAACCCCTAACCCCTAACAATAACCCTAACCCAAACCATAACCCCAACCCCTAACAATAACCCTAACCTAAACCATAACCCCAACCATAACCATAACCCAAACCATAACCATAACCCAAAACATAACCCCTAACCCCTAACAATAACCCTCAACAAAACCATAACCCCAACCCCTAACAATAACCCTAACCCAAACCATAACCCCAATCATAACCATAACCCAAACCATAACCCCTAATCCCTTACAATAACCCTAGCCCAAACCATAACCCCAACCCCTAACAATAACCCTAACCTAAACCATAACCATAACCCAAACCATAACCCCTAAGCCCTAACAAGAACCCTAACCCAAACCATAATCCCATCCATAGCCATAACCCCAACCATAACCATAACCCAAACCATAACCCCCAACCCCTAACAATAACCATAACCCAAACCATAACCCCCAACCCCTAACAATAACCCTAACCCAAACCATAACCCAAACCATAACCCAAACCATAACCCAAACCATAACCCAAACCATAACCCAAACCATAACCCAAACCATAACCCAAACCATAACCCAAACCATAACCCAAACCATAACCCAAACCATAACCCAAACCATAACCCAAACCATAACCCAAACCATAACCCAAACCATAACCCAAACCATAACCCAAACCATAACCCAAACCATAACCCAAACCATAACCCAAACCATAACCCAAACCATAACCCAAACCATAACCCAAACCATAACCCCAACCATAACCATAACCCAAACCATAACCATAACCCAAAACATAACCCCTAACCCCTAACAATAACTCTAACCCAAACCATAACCCCAATCATAACCATAACCCAAACCATAACCCCTAATCCCTTACAATAACCCTAACCCAAACCATAACCCTAACCCCTAACAATAACCCTAACCTAAACCATAACCCCTAACAAGAACCCTAACCCAAACCATAATCCCATCCATAGCCATAACCCCAACCATAACCATAACCCAAACCATAACCCCCAACCCCTAACAATAACCCTAACCCAAACCATAATCCCATCCATAGCCATAACCCCAACCATAACCATAACCCAAACCATAATCCCATCCATAGCCATAACCCCAACCATAACCATAACCCAAACCATAACCCCCAACCCCTAACAATAACCCTAACCCAAACCATAACCCAAACAACCATAACCACGTGCTGCCAGAGGACCTCGGCACGCCCGGTGAATACCTTGTTGAAGACAGGCAGGCCTCGGTTCACCTTGTTGGCCAAAGTGGCAAAGGACCTGTGGGGAGGGGGGAGGGGGGGAGATGTCGGTTCCAACTTTCCTGGAAAACAGACGGATAGACGGCCTCCTGGCACGCCTACCGGGAATCGTCCTGGTCTTTAGATTTTTCGTCTGACAACAACTCGTCCCACTCTGGATGACAAAATGGGGAAACAAGTGCCATCTATCACATATAAACCGAAAGCCTTTTAATGACCGACTATCTGGTAAACGTCCCAGACAAGACCGGCAGGCCGGCCCCCTCGGTTAAAAATGGACTGAGCATCTGCCAATTACCGACTCTAACCTTGCCTTGGCTGGCTCCAAAATGGAAAAAAATAACATCTTGTACATTTAAGTTTCAATTACTCACGTTTCACTGTATTCCACCACCCCATCAAACTGTCCGTATCCTGTGAAGAAGAAAGGAAGGAAGGGCGTAAGTGAGACGAGACGGAAAGAGGCGGCGGCTGAGAGAGAGCGAGAGAGAGCGAGAGAGAGCGAGAGAGAGCGAGAGAGCAAGAGAGCAAGAGAGCAAACGAGAGAGAGAGAGAGCGCGGGAGCAAACGAGAGAGAGAGAGCGTGGGAGCAAACGAGAGAGAGAGAGAGCGCGGGAGCAACGACAGAGAGAGAGAGCGCGAGAGCAAACGAGCGCGAACGAGAGCGAGCGGGCGCGAGAGCGAACGGGCGGGCGCGAGAGCGAATGGGCGGGCGCGAGAGTTATGGTTGAGAGCGAGAACGAGCGCGAGAGCGAACGGGCGGGCGCGAGAGCGACCGGGCGGGCGCGAGAGCGAACGGGCGGCCGCGAGAGCGAACGGGTGGGCGCGAGAGTTATGGTTGAGAGCGAGAACGAGCGCGAGAACGAGCGCGAGAACGAGTGCGAGAGAAAGAGAAAAAAAGAGAGAGAGAAAGAAGAGGAAGAAGAAGAAGAAGAAGAAGAAGAAGAAGAAGAAGAAGAAGAAGAAGAAGAAGAAGAAGAGGAAGAAGAAGAGGAAGAAGAAGAGGAAGAAGAAGAGGAAGAAGAAGAGGAAGAAGAAGAAGAAGAAGAAGAAGAGGAAGAAGAAGAAGAAGAGGAAGAAGAAAAAGAAGAAGAAGAGGAAGAAGAACAAGAGGAAGACGAACAAGCGGAAGAAGAACAAAAGGAAGAGGAACAAGAAGAAGAGGAACAAGAAGAAGAGGAACAAGAAGAAGAAGAAGAAGAAGAAGAGGGAGGGGAAGAGGGAGGGGAAGAGGGAGGGGAAGAGGAGGGAGAGGGGGGAAGAGGAGGGAGAGGGGGGAAGAGGAGGTAGAGGGGGGAAGAGGAGGGAGAGGGGGGGAAGAGGAGGGAGAGGGGGGGAAGAGGAGGGAGAGGGGGGGAGAGGGGGGGAAGAGGAGGGAGAGGGGGGAAGAGGAGGGAGAGGGGGGAGAGGGGGGGAAGAGGAGGGAGAGGGGGGGAAGAGGAGGGAGAGGGGGGGGGCAGCGGTCGGGGGGAGGAGAAGAGGGGCGGCCGGGGGGAGGAGAAGACATTGACGTTGTCCGAGATGCTGGCGGAAGCTGATCTGATCCCTCCGGCCGTGGCGATGAGCGAGGCCCCAAAGGTGAAGGGCGTCATGGCCAGGCCGGCGATGGCCGTCACGCCGGTTACTTTGGCCTTCTGGTGGAAGGTGGCCAGGTGGCCGGCCAGGGCGCGGAGCTTCACCACGTGCTGCCAGAGGACCTCGGCGCGCCAGGTGAATACCTTGTTGAAGACAGGCAGGGCTCGGTTCACCTTGTTGGTCAAAGTGGAAAATGACCTGTGGGGAGGGGGGAGATGTCGGTTCCAACTTCCCTGGAAAACAGACGGATAGACGGCCTCCCGGCACGCCTACCGGGAATCGTCCCGGTCTTTAAATTCTTCGTCTGACGACAACTCGTCGAACTCTGGATGAGAAAATGGGGGAAAAAAGTGCCATCTATCACATATAAACCAAAAGCCTTTTTATGACCGACTGTGTGTGTGGTGGGGGGTGGGGGGTCACCTCTTTTGGGGCGCCACATTACTGGACAATATTGCAGGGTTTTTGGGTCGGAAAAAATAATTGCAGGGTGCACTTTTTCCAAACGGCCACAAGTTGGCAGCAGGAGATCATATTACTGGGAAGTAATTTTCAAATCAAAGCGTATGGGAGGCATTTTGGTTTTCAAGACCAATTGCGGGTTATGTTATTAATCTTGCCTACGAATAAACTAGTTTCAGGGTTAGGGTTATAGTCAATTAAAAGTCAAATCAATTAGAAGAAACTTACATAAGACGACATCTTGAGACAACTTGCGTTGGCGCCCAAAAGAACCTGTAAAGTGGTATGGATTGAGAACGTGTTGCTGCAGTACTTTTTACTTTGAAAAAAATACAAGGCACAACAATATATATTATCATTTAAAATTGACAATATATAGTGGTAGCTCGACAAGAAAGAGAAAGATAGAGAGAGGAGAAGGAGAGGAGGGAGAGAGAGAGAGAGAGGAGAAAAAGAGGAGGGAGAGACAGAGAGAGGAGAAGAAGAGGAGGGAGAGAGAGAAGAAGAGGAGGGAGAGAGAGAGGCGGCGGTCGGGGGGAGAGAGAGAGAAAAAAAAGAGAAATAAAGAGAAAAAGAGAGAAAGAGAAAAAAAGAGAAAGAGAAAATAAGAGAACCAAACCATAACCCCTAACCCCTAACAATAACCCTAACCCAAACCATAACCCCAACCCCTGACAATAACCCTAACCTAAACCATAACCCCAACCATAACCATAACCCAAACCATAATCATAACCCAAAACATAACCCCTAACCCCTAACAATAACCCTCAACCAAACCATAACCCCAACCCCTAACAATAACCCTAACCCAAACCATAACCCCAATCATAACCATAACCCAAACCATAACCCCTAATCCCTTACAATAACCCTAACCCAAACCATAACCCCAACCCCTAACAATAACCCTAACCTAAACCATAACCCCTAACAAGAACCCTAACCCAAACCATAATCCCATCCATAGCCATAACCCAAACCATAACCATAACCCAAACCATAACCCCCAACCCCTAACAATAACCCTAACCCAAACCATAACCCAAACCATTACCCAAACCATAACCCAAACCATAACCCAAACCATAACCCAAACCATAACCCAAACCATAACCCAAACCATAACCCAAACCATAACCCAAACCATAACCCAAACCATAACCCAAACCATAACCCAAACCATAACCCAAACCATAACCCAAACCATAACCCAAACCATAACCCAAACCATAACCCAAACCATAACCCAAACCATAACCCAAACCATAACCCAAACCATAACCCAAACCATAACCCAAACCATAACCCAAACCATAACCCAAACCATAACCCAAACCATAACCCAAACCATAACCCAAACCATAACCCAAACCATAACCCCGAACCCCTAACAATAACCCTAACCCAAACCATAACCCCAACGCCTAACAATAACCCTAACCCAAACCATAACCCCAACCCCTAACAACAACCCTAACCTAAACCATAACCCCAACCATAACCATAACCCCTAACCCCTACCAATAACCCTAACCCAAACCATAACCCAAATGCCTAACAATAACCCTAACCCAAACCATAATCCCATCCATAACCATAACCCCAACAATAACCCTAACCCCTAACCCCTAAAAATAACGCTAACCCAAACCTTAACCCCAACCATAACCTTAACCATAACCGCAAACCAAACCATAACCCCTAAACCCTAACAATAACCCTAAACTTAACCATAACCCCAAACATAACCTTAAGCATAACCATAAACCAAACCATAACCCCTAAACCCTAACAATAACCCTAACCCAAACCATAACCCCAACCATAACCATAACCCCTACCAATAACCCTAACCCAAACCATAACCCAAATCCCTAACAATAACCCTAACCCAAACCATAACCCCAACCCCTAACAATAACCCTAACCTAAACCATAACCCCAACCATAACCCCAACCATAACCATAACCATAACCCAAACCATAACCCCTAACCCCTAACAATAACCCTAACCCAAACCCCTAACAAGAACCCTAACCCAAACCATAACCCCAACCATAACCAGATTCCCAACCATAACCATAACCCCAACCAAAACCATATTCCCAACCATAGCCATAACTCCAACCATATCCCCAACCATAACCATAACCCTAACCGATAACCCCAACCATAACACCAACCATAACCCCAACCATAACCCAAACCCTAACCCCAACCCCTAACAATAACCCTAACCCTAACCCAAACCATAACCCCTAACAATATCCCTACCCCAAACCATAACCCCTAACAATAACCCTAACCCAAACCATAACCCCAACCCCTAACCATAACCCCAACAATAACCCTAACCCCTAACCCCTAAAAATAACGCTAACCCAAACCTTAACCCCAACCATAACCTTAACCATAACCGCAAACCAAACCATAACCCCTAAACCCTAACAATAACCCTAACCTTAACCATAACCCCAAACATAACCTTAAGCATAACCGTAAACCAAACCATAACCCCTAAACCCTAACAATAACCCTAACCAAAACCATAACCCCAACCATAACCATAACCCCTAACCCCTACCAATAACCCTAACCCAAACCATAACCCAAATCCCTAACAATAACCCTAACCCAAACCATAACCCCAACCCCTAACAATAACCCTAACCTAAACCATAACCCCAACCATAACCCCAACCATAACCATAACCCAAACCATAACCCCAACCATAACCATAACCATAACCCAAACCATAACCCCTAACCCCTAACAATAACCCTAACCCAAACCCCTAACAAGAACCCTAACCCAAACCATAACCCCAACCATAACCAGATTCCCAACCATAACCATAACCCCAACCAAAACCATATTCCCAACCATAGCCATAACTCCAACCATATCCCCAACCATAACCATAACCCTAACCGAGAACCCCAACCATAACACCAACCATAACCCCAACCATAACCCAAACCCTAACCCCAACCCCTAACAATAACCCTAACCCTAACCCAAACCATAACCCCTAACCCCTAACAATATCCCTAACCCAAACCATAACCCCTAACAATAACCCTAACCCAAACCATAACCCCAACCCCTAACAATAACCATAACCCAAACCATAACCCCTAACCCCTAACAATAACCCTAACCCAAACCATAACCCCAACCCCTAACAATAACCCTAACCCAAAACCTAACCCAAACCATACCCATAACCCCAACCATAACCTTAACCCAAACCATAACCCAAACCATAACCCCTAACCCCTAACAATAACCCTAACCCAAACCATAACCCCAACCCCTAACAATAACCCTAACCTAAACCATAACCCCAACCATAACCATGACCCAAACCATAACCATAACCCAAAACATAACCCCTAACCCCTAACAATAACCCTCAACAAAACCATAACCCCAACCCCTAACAATAACCCTAACCCAAACCATAACCCCAATCATAACCATAACCCAAACCATAACCCCTAATCCCTTACAATAACCCTAGCCCAAACCATAACCCCAACCCCTAACAATAACCCTAACCTAAACCATAACCATAACCCAAACCATAACCCCTAACCCCTAACAAGAACCCTAACCCAAACCATAATCCCATCCATAGCCATAACCCCAACCATAACCATAACCCAAACCATAACCCCCAACCCCTAACAATAACCATAACCCAAACCATAACCCCCAACCCCTAACAATAACCCTAACCCAAACCATAACCCAAACCATAACCCAAACCATAACCCAAACCATAACCCAAACCATAACCCAAACCATAACCCAAACCATAACCCAAACCATAACCCCAACCATAACCATAACCCAAACCATAACCATAACCCAAAACATAACCCCTAACCCCTAACAATAACCCTCAACCAAACCATAACCCCAACCCCTAACAATAACCCTAACCCAAACCATAACCCCAATCATAACCATAACCCAAACCATAACCCCTAATCCCTTACAATAACCCTAACCCAAACCATAACCCCAACCCCTAACAATAACCCTAACCTAAACCATAACCCCTAACAAGAACCCTAACCCAAACCATAATCCCATCCATAGCCATAACCCCAACCATAACCATAACCCAAACCATAACCCAAACCATAACCCAAACCATAACCCAAACCATAACCCAAACCATAACCCAAACCATAACCCAAACCATAACCCAAACCATAACCCAAACCATAACCCAAACCATAACCCAAACCATAACCCAAACCATAACCCAAACCATAACCCAAACCATAACCCAAACCATAACCCAAACCATAACCCAAACCATAACCCAAACCATAACCCAAACAATAACCCAAACAATAACCCTAACCCAAACATAACCCTAACCCAAACCATAACCCTAACCCAAACCATAACCCTAACCCAAACCATAACCCTAACCCAAACCATAACCAGATTCCCAACCATAACCATAACCCCAACCAAAACCATATTCCCAACCATAGCCATAACTCCAACCATATCCCCAACCATAACCATAACCCTAACCGATAACCCCAACCATAACACCAACCATAACCCCAACCATAACCCAAACCCTAACCCCAACCCCTAACAATAACCCTAACCCTAACCCAAACCATAACCCCTAACCCCTAACAATATCCCTAACCCAAACCATAACCCCTAACAATAACCCTAACCCAAACCATAACCCCAACCCCTAACAATAACCATAACCCAAACCATAACCCCTAACCCCTAACAATAACCCTAACCCAAACCATAACCCCAACCCCTAACAATAACCCTAACCCAAAAACCTAACCCAAACCATAACCATAACCCCAACCATAACCATAACCCAAACCATAACCCCTAACCCCTAACAATAACCCTAACCCAAACCATAACCCCAACCCCTAACAATAACCCTAACCTAAACCATAACCCCAACCATAACCATAACCCCAACCATAACCATAACCCAAAACATAACCCCTAACCCCTAACAATAACCCTCAACAAAACCATAACCCCAACCCCTAACAATAACCCTAACCCAAACCATAACCCCAATCATAACCATAACCCAAACCATAACCCCTAATCCCTTACAATAACCCTAGCCCAAACCATAACCCCAACCCCTAACAATAACTCTAACCTAAACCATAACCATAACCCAAACCATAACCCCTAACCCCTAACAAGAACCCTAACCCAAACCATAATCCCATCCATAGCCATAACCCCAACCATAACCATAACCCAAACCATAACCCCCAACCCCTAACAATAACCATAACCCAAACCATAACCCCCAACCCCTAACAATAACCCTAACCCAAACCATAACCCAAACCATAACCCAAACCATAACCCAAACCATAACCCAAACCATAACCCAAACCATAACCCAAACCATAACCCAAACCATAACCCAAACCATAACCCAAACCATAACCCAAACCATAACCCAAACCATAACCCAAACCATAACCCAAACCATAACCCAAACCATAACCCAAACCATAACCCAAACCATAACCCAAACCATAACCCAAACCATAACCCAAACCATAACCCAAACCATAACCCAAACCATAACCCAAACCATAACCCAAACCATAACCCAAACCATAACCCAAACCATAACCCCAACCATAACCATAACCCAAACCATAACCATAACCCAAAACATAACCCCTAACCCCTAACAATAACCCTCAACCAAACCATAACCCCAACCCCTAACAATAACCCTAACCCAAACCATAACCCCAATCATAACCATAACCCAAACCATAACCCCTAATCCCTTACAATAACCCTAACCCAAACCATAACCCCAACCCCTAACAATAACCCTAACCTAAACCATAACCCCTAACAAGAACCCTAACCCAAACCATAATCCCATCCATAGCCATAACCCCAACCATAACCATAACCCAAACCATAACCCCCAACCCCTAACAATAACCCTAACCCAAACCATAATCCCATCCATAGCCATAACCCCAACCATAACCATAACCCAAACCATAACCCCTAACAATAACCCTAACCCAAACCATAACCCAAACAACCATAACCACGTGCTGCCAGAGGACCTTGGCGCGCCAGGTGAATACCTTGTTGAAGACAGGCAGGGCTCGGTTCACCTTGTTGGTCAAAGTGGAAAATGACCTGTGGGGAGGGGGGAGATGTCGGTTCCAACTTCCCTGGAAAACAGACGGATAGACGGCCTCCCGGCACGCCTACCGGGAATCGTCCCGGTCTTTAAATTCTTCGTCTGACGACAACTCGTCCCACTCTGGATGAGAAAATGGGGGAAAAAAGTGCCATCTATCACATATAAACCGAAAGCCTTTTTATGACCGACTGTGTGTGTGGTGGGGGGTGGGGGGTCACCTCTTTTGGGGCGCCACATTACTGGACAATATTGCAGGGTTTTTGGGTCGGAAAAAATAATTGCAGGGTGTACTTTTTCCAAACGGCCACAAGATGGCAGCAGGAGATCATATTACTGGGAAGTAATTTTCAAATCAAAGCGTATGGGAGGCATTTTGGTTTTCAAGACCAATTGCGGGTTATGTCATTAATCTTGCCTACGAATAAACTAGTTTCAGGTTTAGGGTTATAGTCAATTAAAAGTCAAATCAATTAGAAGAAACTTACATAAGACGACATCTTGAGACAACTTGCGTTGGCGCCCAAAAGAACCTGTAAAGTGGTATGGATTGAGAACGTGTTGCTGCAGTACTTTTTACTTTGAAAAAAATACAAGGCACAACGATATATATTATCATTTAAAATTGACAATATATAGTGGTAGCTCGACAAGAAAGAGAAAGATAGAGAGAGGAGAAGTAGAGGAGGGAGAGAGAGAGAGAGAGAGAGGAGAAGAAGAGGAGGGAGAAAGAGAAGAAGAGGAGGGAGAGAGAGAAGAAGAGGAGGGAGAGAGAGAGGCGGCGGTCGGGGGGAGAGAGAGAGAAAAAAAGAGAAAAAAGAGAGAAATAAAGAGAAAAAGAGAGAAAGAGAAAAAAAGAGAAAGAGAAAATAAGAGAACCAAACCATAACCCCTAACCCCTAACAATAACCCTAACCCAAACCATAACCCATACCCCTGACAATAACCCTAACCTAAACCATAACCCCAACCATAACCATAACCCAAACCATAATCATAACCCAAAACATAACCCCTAACCCCTAACAATAACCCTCAACCAAACCATAACCCCAACCCCTAACAATAACCCTAACCCAAACCAGAACCCCAATCATAACCATAACCCAAACCATAACCCCTGATCCCTTACAATAACCCTAACCCAAACCATAACCCCAACCCCTAACAATAACCCTAACCTAAACCATAACCCCTAACAAGAACCCTAACCCAAACCATAATCCCATCCATAGCCATAACCCCAACCATAACCATAACCCAAACCATAACCCCCAACCCCTAACAATAACCCTAACCCAAACCATAACCCAAACCATAACCCAAACCATAACCCCTAACCCCTAACAATAACCCTTACCCAAACCATAACCCCAACGCCTAACAATAACCCTAACCCAAACCATAACCCCAACCCCTAACAACAACCCTAACCTAAACCATAACCCCAACCATAACCATAACCCCTGACCCCTACCAATAACCCTAACCCAAACCATAACCCAAATGCCTAACAATAACCCTAACCCAAACCATAATCCCATCCATAACCATAACCCCAACAATAACCCTAACCCCTAAAAATAATGCTAACCCAAACCTTAACCCCAACCATAACCTTAACCATAACCGCAAACCAAACCATAACCCCTAAACCCTAACAATAACCCTAACCTTAACCATAACCCCAAACATAACCTTAAGCATAACCGTAAACCAAACCATAACCCCTAAACCCTAACAATAACCCTAACCCAAACCATAACCCCAACCATAACCATAACCCCTAACCCCTACCAATAACCCTAACCCAAACCATAACCCAAATCCCTAACAATAACCCTAACCCAAACCATAACCCCAACCCCTAACAATAACCCTAACCTAAAAGATAACCCCAACCATAACCCCAACCATAACCATAACCATAACCCCAACCATAACCCCTAACCCCTAACAATAACCCTAACCCAAACCCCTAACAAGAACCCTAACCCAAACCATAACCCCAACCATAACCAGATTCCCAACCATAACCATAACCCCAACCAAAACCATATTCCCAACCATAGCCATAACTCCAACCATATCCCCAACCATAACCATAACCCTAACCGATAACCCCAACCATAACACCAACCATAACCCCAACCATAACCCAAACCCTAACCCCAACCCCTAACAATAACCCTAACCCTAACCCAAACAATAACCCCTAACCCCTAACAATATCCCTACCCCAAACCATAACCCCTAACAATAACCCTAACCCAAACCATAACCCCAACCCCTAACAATAACCATAACCCAAACCATAACCCCTAACCCCTAACAATAACCCTAACCCAAACCATAACCCCAACCCCTAACAATAACCCTAACCCAAAACCTAACCCAAACCATACCCATAACCCCAACCATAACCATAACCCAAACCATAACCCAAACCATAACCCCTAACCCCTAACAATAACCCTAACCCAAACCATAACCCCAACCCCTAACAATAACCCTAACCTAAACCATAACCCCAACCATAACCATAACCCAAACCATAACCATAACCCAAAACATAACCCCTAACCCCTAACAATAACCCTCAACAAAACCATAACCCCAACCCCTAACAATAACCCTAACCCAAACCATAACCCCAATCATAACCATAACCCAAACCATAACCCCTAATCCCTTACAATAACCCTAGCCCAAACCATAACCCCAACCCCTAACAATAACCCTAACCTAAACCATAACCATAACCCAAACCATAACCCCTAACCCCTAACAAGAACCCTAACCCAAACCATAATCCCATCCATAGCCATAACCCCAACCATAACCATAACCCAAACCATAACCCCCAACCCCTAACAATAACCATAACCCAAACCATAACCCCCAACCCCTAACAATAACCCTAACCCAAACCATAACCCAAACCATAACCCAAACCATAACCCAAACCATAACCCAAACCATAACCCAAACCATAACCCAAACCATAACCCAAACCATAACCCAAACCATAACCCAAACCATAACCCAAACCATAACCCAAACCATAACCCAAACCATAACCCAAACCATAACCCAAACCATAACCCAAACCATAACCCAAACCATAACCCCAACCATAACCATAACCCAAACCATAACCATAACCCAAAACATAACCCCTAACCCCTAACAATAACCCTCAACCAAACCATAACCCCAACCCCTAACAATAACCCTAACCCAAACCATAACCCCAATCATAACCATAACCCAAACCATAACCCCTAATTCCTTACAATAACCCTAACCCAAACCATAACCCCAACCCCTAACGATAACCCTAACCTAAACCATAACCCCTAACAAGAACCCTAACCCAAACCATAATCCCATCCATAGCCATAACCCCAACCATAACCATAACCCAAACCATAACCCAAACCATAACCCAAACCATAACCCAAACCATAACCCAAACCATAACCCAAACCATAACCCAAACCATAACCCAAACCATAACCCAAACCATAACCCAAACCATAACCCAAACCATAACCCAAACCATAACCCAAACCATAACCCAAACCATAACCCAAACCATAACCCAAACCATAACCCAAACCATAACCCAAACCATAACCCAAACCATAACCCAAACCATAACCCAAACCATAACCCAAACAATAACCCAAACAATAACCCTAACCCAAACCATAACCCTAACCCAAACCATAACCCTAACCCAAACCATAACCCTAACCCAAACCATAACCCTAACCCAAACCATAACCAGATTCCCAACCATAACCATAACCCCAACCAAAACCATATTCCCAACCATAGCCATAACTCCAACCATATCCCCAACCATAACCATAACCCTAACCGATAACCCCAACCATAACACCAACCATAACCCCAACCATAACCCAAACCCTAACCCCAACCCCTAACAATAACCCTAACCCTAACCCAAACCATAACCCCTAACCCCTAACAATATCCCTAACCCAAACCATAACCCCTAACAATAACCCTAACCCAAACCATAACCCCAACCCCTAACAATAACCATAACCCAAACCATAACCCCTAACCCCTAACAATAACCCTAACCCAAACCATAACCCCAACCCCTAACAATAACCCTAACCCAAAAACCTAACCCAAACCATAACCATAACCCCAACCATAACCATAACCCAAACCATAACCCCTAACCCCTAACAATAACCCTAACCCAAACCATAACCCCAACCCCTAACAATAACCCTAACCTAAACCATAACCCCAACCATAACCATAACCCCAACCATAACCATAACCCAAAACATAACCCCTAACCCCTAACAATAACCCTCAACAAAACCATAACCCCAACCCCTAACAATAACCATAACCCAAACCATAACCCCCAACCCCTAACAATAACCCTAACCCAAACCATAACCCAAACCATAACCCAAACCATAACCCAAACCATAACCCAAACCATAACCCAAACCATAACCCAAACCATAACCCAAACCATAACCCAAACCATAACCCAAACCATAACCCAAACCATAACCCAAACCATAACCCAAACCATAACCCAAACCATAACCCAAACCATAACCCAAACCATAACCCAAACCATAACCCAAACCATAACCCAAACCATAACCCAAACCATAACCCAAACCATAACCCCAACCATAACCATAACCCAAACCATAACCATAACCCAAAACATAACCCCTAACCCCTAACAATAACCCTCAACCAAACCATAACCCCAACCCCTAACAATAACCCTAACCCAAACCATAACCCCAATCATAACCATAACCCAAACCATAACCCCTAATTCCTTACAATAACCCTAACCCAAACCATAACCCCAACCCCTAACGATAACCCTAACCTAAACCATAACCCCTAACAAGAACCCTAACCCAAACCATAATCCCATCCATAGCCATAACCCCAACCATAACCATAACCCAAACCATAACCCAAACCATAACCCAAACCATAACCCAAACCATAACCCAAACCATAACCCAAACCATAACCCAAACCATAACCCAAACCATAACCCAAACCATAACCCAAACCATAACCCAAACCATAACCCAAACCATAACCCAAACCATAACCCAAACCATAACCCAAACCATAACCCAAACCATAACCCAAACCATAACCCAAACCATAACCCAAACCATAACCCAAACCATAACCCAAACCATAACCCAAACAATAACCCAAACAATAACCCTAACCCAAACCATAACCCTAACCCAAACCATAACCCTAACCCAAACCATAACCCTAACCCAAACCATAACCCTAACCCAAACCATAACCAGATTCCCAACCATAACCATAACCCCAACCAAAACCATATTCCCAACCATAGCCATAACTCCAACCATATCCCCAACCATAACCATAACCCTAACCGATAACCCCAACCATAACACCAACCATAACCCCAACCATAACCCAAACCCTAACCCCAACCCCTAACAATAACCCTAACCCTAACCCAAACCATAACCCCTAACCCCTAACAATATCCCTAACCCAAACCATAACCCCTAACAATAACCCTAACCCAAACCATAACCCCAACCCCTAACAATAACCATAACCCAAACCATAACCCCTAACCCCTAACAATAACCCTAACCCAAACCATAACCCCAACCCCTAACAATAACCCTAACCCAAAAACCTAACCCAAACCATAACCATAACCCCAACCATAACCATAACCCAAACCATAACCCCTAACCCCTAACAATAACCCTAACCCAAACCATAACCCCAACCCCTAACAATAACCCTAACCTAAACCATAACCCCAACCATAACCATAACCCCAACCATAACCATAACCCAAAACATAACCCCTAACCCCTAACAATAACCCTCAACAAAACCATAACCCCAACCCCTAACAATAACCCTAACCCAAACCATAACCCCAATCATAACCATAACCCAAACCATAACCCCTAATCCCTTACAATAACCCTAGCCCAAACCACAACCCCAACCCCTAACAATAACTCTAACCTAAACCATAACCATAACCCAAACCATAACCCCTAACCCCTAACAAGAACCCTAACCCAAACCATAATCCCATCCATAGCCATAACCCCAACCATAACCATAACCCAAACCATAACCCCCAACCCCTAACAATAACCATAACCCAAACCATAACCCCCAACCCCTAACAATAACCCTAACCCAAACCATAACCCAAACCCTAACCCAAACCATAACCCAAACCATAACCCAAACCATAACCCAAACCCTAACCCAAACCATAACCCAAACCATAACCCAAACCATAACCCAAACCATAACCCAAACCATAACCCAAACCATAACCCAAACCATAACCCAAACCATAACCCAAACCATAACCCAAACCATAACCCAAACCATAACCCAAACCATAACCCAAACCATAACCCAAACCATAACCCAAACCATAACCCAAACCATAACCCAAACAATAACCCAAACAATAACCCTAACCCAAACCATAACCCTAACCCAAACCATAACCCTAACCCTAACCCAAACCATAACCCTAACCCAAACCATAACCCTAACCCAAACCATAACCCTAACCCAAACCATAACCAGATTCCCAACCATAACCATAACCCCAACCAAAACCATATTCCCAACCATAGCCATAACTCCAACCATATCCCCAACCATAACCATAACCCTAACCGATAACCCCAACCATAACACCAACCATAACCCCAACCATAACCCAAACCCTAACCCCAACCCCTAACAATAACCCTAACCCTAACCCAAACCATAACCCCTAACCCCTAACAATATCCCTAACCCAAACCATAACCCCTAACAATAACCCTAACCCAAACCATAACCCCAACCCCTAACAATAACCCTAACCCAAAAACCTAACCCAAACCATAACCATAACCCCAACCATAACCATAACCCAAACCATAACCCCTAACCCCTAACAATAACCCTAACCCAAACCATAACCCCAACCCCTAACAATAACCCTAACCCAAAAACCTAACCCAAACCATAACCATAACCCCAACCATAACCATAACCCAAACCATAACCCCTAACCCCTAACAATAACCCTAACCCAAACCATAACCCCAACCCCTAACAATAACCCTAACCTAAACCATAACCCCAACCATAACCATAACCCCAACCATAACCATAACCCAAAACATAACCCCTAACCCCTAACAATAACCCTCAACAAAACCATAACCCCAACCCCTAACAATAACCCTAACCCAAACCATAACCCCAATCATAACCATAACCCAAACCATAACCCCTAATCCCTTACAATAACCCTAGCCCAAACCATAACCCCAACCCCTAACAATAACTCTAACCTAAACCATAACCATAACCCAAACCATAACCCCTAACCCCTAACAAGAACCCTAACCCAAACCATAATCCCATCCATAGCCATAACCCCAACCATAACCATAACCCAAACCATAACCCCCAACCCCTAACAATAACCATAACCCAAACCATAACCCCCAACCCCTAACAATAACCCTAACCCAAACCATAACCCAAACCATAACCCAAACCATAACCCAAACCATAACCCAAACCATAACCCAAACCATAACCCAAACCATAACCCAAACCATAACCCAAACCATAACCCAAACCATAACCCAAACCATAACCCAAACCATAACCCAAACCATAACCCAAACCATAACCCAAACCATAACCCAAACCATAACCCAAACCATAACCCAAACCATAACCCAAACCATAACCCAAACCATAACCCAAACCATAACCCAAACCATAACCCAAACCATAACCCAAACCATAACCCAAACCATAACCCCAACCATAACCATAACCCAAACCATAACCATAACCCAAAACATAACCCCTAACCCCTAACAATAACCCTCAACCAAACCATAACCCCAACCCCTAACAATAACCCTAACCCAAACCATAACCCCAATCATAACCATAACCCAAACCATAACCCCTAATCCCTTACAATAACCCTAACCCAAACCATAACCCCAACCCCTAACAATAACCCTAACCTAAACCATAACCCCTAACAAGAACCCTAACCCAAACCATAATCCCATCCATAGCCATAACCCCAACCATAACCATAACCCAAACCATAACCCCCAACCCCTAACAATAACCCTAACCCAAACCATAATCCCATCCATAGCCATAACCCCAACCATAACCATAACCCAAACCATAACCCCTAACAATAACCCTAACCCAAACCATAACCCAAACAACCATAACCACGTGCTGCCAGAGGACCTTGGCGCGCCAGGTGAATACCTTGTTGAAGACAGGCAGGGCTCGGTTCACCTTGTTGGTCAAAGTGGAAAATGACCTGTGGGGAGGGGGGAGATGTCGGTTCCAACTTCCCTGGAAAACAGACGGATAGACGGCCTCCCGGCACGCCTACCGGGAATCGTCCCGGTCTTTAAATTCTTCGTCTGACGACAACTCGTCCCACTCTGGATGAGAAAATGGGGGAAAAAAGTGCCATCTATCACATATAAACCGAAAGCCTTTTTATGACCGACTGTGTGTGTGGTGGGGGGTGGGGGGTCACCTCTTTTGGGGCGCCACATTACTGGACAATATTGCAGGGTTTTTGGGTCGGAAAAAATAATTGCAGGGTGTACTTTTTCCAAACGGCCACAAGATGGCAGCAGGAGATCATATTACTGGGAAGTAATTTTCAAATCAAAGCGTATGGGAGGCATTTTGGTTTTCAAGACCAATTGCGGGTTATGTCATTAATCTTGCCTACGAATAAACTAGTTTCAGGTTTAGGGTTATAGTCAATTAAAAGTCAAATCAATTAGAAGAAACTTACATAAGACGACATCTTGAGACAACTTGCGTTGGCGCCCAAAAGAACCTGTAAAGTGGTATGGATTGAGAACGTGTTGCTGCAGTACTTTTCACTTTGAAAAAAATACAAGGCACAACGATATATATTATCATTTAAAATTGACAATATATAGTGGTAGCTCGACAAGAAAGAGAAAGATAGAGAGAGGAGAAGTAGAGGAGGGAGAGAGAGAGAGAGAGAGAGGAGAAGAAGAGGAGGGAGAAAGAGAAGAAGAGGAGGGAGAGAGAGAAGAAGAGGAGGGAGAGAGAGAGGCGGCGGTCGGGGGGAGAGAGAGAGAAAAAAAGAGAAAAAAGAGAGAAATAAAGAGAAAAAGAGAGAAAGAGAAAAAAAGAGAAAGAGAAAATAAGAGAACCAAACCATAACCCCTAACCCCTAACAATAACCCTAACCCAAACCATAACCCATACCCCTGACAATAACCCTAACCTAAACCATAACCCCAACCATAACCATAACCCAAACCATAATCATAACCCAAAACATAACCCCTAACCCCTAACAATAACCCTCAACCAAACCATAACCCCAACCCCTAACAATAACCCTAACCCAAACCAGAACCCCAATCATAACCATAACCCAAACCATAACCCCTGATCCCTTACAATAACCCTAACCCAAACCATAACCCCAACCCCTAACAATAACCCTAACCTAAACCATAACCCCTAACAAGAACCCTAACCCAAACCATAATCCCATCCATAGCCATAACCCCAACAATAACCATAACCCAAACCATAACCCCCAACCCCTAACAATAACCCTAACCCAAACCATAACCCAAACCATAACCCAAACCATAACCCAAACCATAACCCCTAACCCCTAACAATAACCCTTACCCAAACCATAACCCCAACGCCTAACAATAACCCTAACCCAAACCATAACCCCAACCCCTAACAACAACCCTAACCTAAACCATAACCCCAACCATAACCATAACCCCTGACCCCTACCAATAACCCTAACCCAAACCATAACCCAAATGCCTAACAATAACCCTAACCCAAACCATAATCCCATCCATAACCATAACCCCAACAATAACCCTAACCCCTAAAAATAATGCTAACCCAAACCTTAACCCCAACCATAACCTTAACCATAACCGCAAACCAAACCATAACCCCTAAACCCTAACAATAACCCTAACCTTAACCATAACCCCAAACATAACCTTAAGCATAACCGTAAACCAAACCATAACCCCTAAACCCTAACAATAACCCTAACCCAAACCATAACCCCAACCATAACCATAACCCCTAACCCCTACCAATAACCCTAACCCAAACCATAACCCAAATCCCTAACAATAACCCTAACCCAAACCATAACCCCAACCCCTAACAATAACCCTAACCTAAACGATAACCCCAACCATAACCCCAACCATAACCATAACCATAACCCAAACCATAACCCCTAACCCCTAACAATAACCCTAACCCAAACCCCTAACAAGAACCCTAACCCAAACCATAACCCCAACCATAACCAGATTCCCAACCATAACCATAACCCCAACCAAAACCATATTCCCAACCATAGCCATAACTCCAACCATATCCCCAACCATAACCATAACCCTAACCGATAACCCCAACCATAACACCAACCATAACCCCAACCATAACCCAAACCCTAACCCCAACCCCTAACAATAACCCTAACCCTAACCCAAACAATAACCCCTAACCCCTAACAATATCCCTACCCCAAACCATAACCCCTAACAATAACCCTAACCCAAACCATAACCCCAACCCCTAACAATAACCATAACCCAAACCATAACCCCTAACCCCTAACAATAACCCTAACCCAAACCATAACCCCAACCCCTAACAATAACCCTAACCCAAAACCTAACCCAAACCATACCCATAACCCCAACCATAACCATAACCCAAACCATAACCCAAACCATAACCCCTAACCCCTAACAATAACCCTAACCCAAACCATAACCCCAACCCCTAACAATAACCCTAACCTAAACCATAACCCCAACCATAACCATAACCCAAACCATAACCATAACCCAAAACATAACCCCTAACCCCTAACAATAACCCTCAACAAAACCATAACCCCAACCCCTAACAATAACCCTAACCCAAACCATAACCCCAATCATAACCATAACCCAAACCATAACCCCTAATCCCTTACAATAACCCTAGCCCAAACCATAACCCCAACCCCTAACAATAACCCTAAACTAAACCATAACCATAACCCAAACCATAACCCCTAACCCCTAACAAGAACCCTAACCCAAACCATAATCCCATCCATAGCCATAACCCCAACCATAACCATAACCCAAACCATAACCCCCAACCCCTAACAATAACCATAACCCAAACCATAACCCCCAACCCCTAACAATAACCCTAACCCAAACCATAACCCAAACCATAACCCAAACCATAACCCAAACCATAACCCAAACCATAACCCAAACCATAACCCAAACCATAACCCAAACCATAACCCAAACCATAACCCAAACCATAACCCAAACCATAACCCAAACCATAACCCAAACCATAACCCAAACCATAACCCAAACCATAACCCAAACCATAACCCAAACCATAACCCAAACCATAACCCCAACCATAACCATAACCCAAACCATAACCCCAACCATAACCATAACCCAAACCATAACCATAACCCAAAACATAACCCCTAACCCCTAACAATAACCCTCAACCAAACCATAACCCCAACCCCTAACAATAACCCTAACCCAAACCATAACCCCAATCATAACCATAACCCAAACCATAACCCCTAATTCCTTACAATAACCCTAACCCAAACCATAACCCCAACCCCTAACGATAACCCTAACCTAAACCATAACCCCTAACAAGAACCCTAACCCAAACCATAATCCCATCCATAGCCATAACCCCAACCATAACCATAACCCAAACCATAACCCAAACCATAACCCAAACCATAACCCAAACCATAACCCAAACCATAACCCAAACCATAACCCAAACCATAACCCAAACCATAACCCAAACCATAACCCAAACCATAACCCAAACCATAACCCAAACCATAACCCAAACCATAACCCAAACCATAACCCAAACCATAACCCAAACCATAACCCAAACCATAACCCAAACCATAACCCAAACCATAACCCAAACCATAACCCAAACCATAACCCAAACCATAACCCAAACAATAACCCAAACAATAACCCTAACCCAAACCATAACCCTAACCCAAACCATAACCCTAACCCAAACCATAACCCTAACCCAAACCATAACCCTAACCCAAACCATAACCAGATTCCCAACCATAACCATAACCCCAACCAAAACCATATTCCCAACCATAGCCATAACTCCAACCATATCCCCAACCATAACCATAACCCTAACCGATAACCCCAACCATAACACCAACCATAACCCCAACCATAACCCAAACCCTAACCCCAACCCCTAACAATAACCCTAACCCTAACCCAAACCATAACCCCTAACCCCTAACAATATCCCTAACCCAAACCATAACCCCTAACAATAACCCTAACCCAAACCATAACCCCAACCCCTAACAATAACCATAACCCAAACCATAACCCCTAACCCCTAACAATAACCCTAACCCAAACCATAACCCCAACCCCTAACAATAACCCTAACCCAAAAACCTAACCCAAACCATAACCATAACCCCAACCATAACCATAACCCAAACCATAACCCCTAACCCCTAACAATAACCCTAACCCAAACCATAACCCCAACCCCTAACAATAACCCTAACCTAAACCATAACCCCAACCATAACCATAACCCCAACCATAACCATAACCCAAAACATAACCCCTAACCCCTAACAATAACCCTCAACAAAACCATAACCCCAACCCCTAACAATAACCATAACCCAAACCATAACCCCCAACCCCTAACAATAACCCTAACCCAAACCATAACCCAAACCATAACCCAAACCATAACCCAAACCATAACCCAAACCATAACCCAAACCATAACCCAAACCATAACCCAAACCATAACCCAAACCATAACCCAAACCATAACCCAAACCATAACCCAAACCATAACCCAAACCATAACCCAAACCATAACCCAAACCATAACCCAAACCATAACCCAAACCATAACCCAAACCATAACCCAAACCATAACCCAAACCATAACCCAAACCATAACCCAAACCATAACCCAAACCATAACCCAAACCATAACCCCAACCATAACCATAACCCAAACCATAACCATAACCCAAAACATAACCCCTAACCCCTAACAATAACCCTCAACCAAACCATAACCCCAACCCCTAACAATAACCCTAACCCAAACCATAACCCCAATCATAACCATAACCCAAACCATAACCCCTAATTCCTTACAATAACCCTAACCCAAACCATAACCCCAACCCCTAACGATAACCCTAACCTAAACCATAACCCCTAACAAGAACCCTAACCCAAACCATAATCCCATCCATAGCCATAACCCCAACCATAACCATAACCCAAACCATAACCCAAACCATAACCCAAACCATAACCCAAACCATAACCCAAACCATAACCCAAACCATAACCCAAACCATAACCCAAACCATAACCCAAACCATAACCCAAACCATAACCCAAACCATAACCCAAACCATAACCCAAACCATAACCCAAACCATAACCCAAACCATAACCCAAACCATAACCCAAACCATAACCCAAACCATAACCCAAACCATAACCCAAACCATAACCCAAACCATAACCCAAACCATAACCCAAACAATAACCCAAACAATAACCCTAACCCAAACCATAACCCTAACCCAAACCATAACCCTAACCCAAACCATAACCCTAACCCAAACCATAACCCTAACCCAAACCATAACCAGATTCCCAACCATAACCATAACCCCAACCAAAACCATATTCCCAACCATAGCCATAACTCCAACCATATCCCCAACCATAACCATAACCCTAACCGATAACCCCAACCATAACACCAACCATAACCCCAACCATAACCCAAACCCTAACCCCAACCCCTAACAATAACCCTAACCCTAACCCAAACCATAACCCCTAACCCCTAACAATATCCCTAACCCAAACCATAACCCCTAACAATAACCCTAACCCAAACCATAACCCCAACCCCTAACAATAACCATAACCCAAACCATAACCCCTAACCCCTAACAATAACCCTAACCCAAACCATAACCCCAACCCCTAACAATAACCCTAACCCAAAAACCTAACCCAAACCATAACCATAACCCCAACCATAACCATAACCCAAACCATAACCCCTAACCCCTAACAATAACCCTAACCCAAACCATAACCCCAACCCCTAACAATAACCCTAACCTAAACCATAACCCCAACCATAACCATAACCCCAACCATAACCATAACCCAAAACATAACCCCTAACCCCTAACAATAACCCTCAACAAAACCATAACCCCAACCCCTAACAATAACCCTAACCCAAACCATAACCCCAATCATAACCATAACCCAAACCATAACCCCTAATCCCTTACAATAACCCTAGCCCAAACCACAACCCCAACCCCTAACAATAACTCTAACCTAAACCATAACCATAACCCAAACCATAACCCCTAACCCCTAACAAGAACCCTAACCCAAACCATAATCCCATCCATAGCCATAACCCCAACCATAACCATAACCCAAACCATAACCCCCAACCCCTAACAATAACCATAACCCAAACCATAACCCCCAACCCCTAACAATAACCCTAACCCAAACCATAACCCAAACCCTAACCCAAACCATAACCCAAACCATAACCCAAACCATAACCCAAACCATAACCCAAACCATAACCCAAACCATAACCCAAACCATAACCCAAACCATAACCCAAACCATAACCCAAACCATAACCCAAACCATAACCCAAACCATAACCCAAACCATAACCCAAACCATAACCCAAACCATAACCCAAACCATAACCCAAACCATAACCCAAACCATAACCCAAACCATAACCCAAACCATAACCCAAACAATAACCCAAACAATAACCCTAACCCAAACCATAACCCTAACCCAAACCATAACCCTAACCCTAACCCAAACCATAACCCTAACCCAAACCATAACCCTAACCCAAACCATAACCCTAACCCAAACCATAACCAGATTCCCAACCATAACCATAACCCCAACCAAAACCATATTCCCAACCATAGCCATAACTCCAACCATATCCCCAACCATAACCATAACCCTAACCGATAACCCCAACCATAACACCAACCATAACCCCAACCATAACCCAAACCCTAACCCCAACCCCTAACAATAACCCTAACCCTAACCCAAACCATAACCCCTAACCCCTAACAATATCCCTAACCCAAACCATAACCCCTAACAATAACCCTAACCCAAACCATAACCCCAACCCCTAACAATAACCCTAACCCAAAAACCTAACCCAAACCATAACCATAACCCCAACCATAACCATAACCCAAACCATAACCCCTAACCCCTAACAATAACCCTAACCCAAACCATAACCCCAACCCCTAACAATAACCCTAACCTAAACCATAACCCCAACCATAACCATAACCCCAACCATAACCATAACCCAAAACATAACCCCTAACCCCTAACAATAACCCTCAACAAAACCATAACCCCAACCCCTAACAATAACCCTAACCCAAACCATAACCCCAATCATAACCATAACCCAAACCATAACCCCTAATCCCTTACAATAACCCTAGCCCAAACCATAACCCCAACCCCTAACAATAACTCTAACCTAAACCATAACCATAACCCAAACCATAACCCCTAACCCCTAACAAGAACCCTAACCCAAACCATAATCCCATCCATAGCCATAACCCCAACCATAACCATAACCCAAACCATAACCCCCAACCCCTAACAATAACCATAACCCAAACCATAACCCCCAACCCCTAACAATAACCCTAACCCAAACCATAACCCAAACCATAACCCAAACCATAACCCAAACCATAACCCAAACCATAACCCAAACCATAACCCAAACCATAACCCAAACCATAACCCAAACCATAACCCAAACCATAACCCAAACCATAACCCAAACCATAACCCAAACCATAACCCAAACCATAACCCAAACCATAACCCAAACCATAACCCAAACCATAACCCAAACCATAACCCCAACCATAACCATAACCCAAACCATAACCATAACCCAAAACATAACCCCTAACCCCTAACAATAACCCTCAACCAAACCATAACCCCAACCCCTAACAATAACCCTAACCCAAACCATAACCCCAATCATAACCATAACCCAAACCATAACCCCTAATTCCTTACAATAACCCTAACCCAAACCATAACCCCAACCCCTAACGATAACCCTAACCTAAACCATAACCCCTAACAAGAACCCTAACCCAAACCATAATCCCATCCATAGCCATAACCCCAACCATAACCATAACCCAAACCATAACCCAAACCATAACCCAAACCATAACCCAAACCATAACCCAAACCATAACCCAAACCATAACCCAAACCATAACCCAAACCATAACCCAAACCATAACCCAAACCATAACCCAAACCATAACCCAAACCATAACCCAAACCATAACCCAAACCATAACCCAAACCATAACCCAAACCATAACCCAAACCATAACCCAAACCATAACCCAAACCATAACCCAAACCATAACCCAAACCATAACCCAAACCATAACCCAAACCATAACCCAAACCATAACCCAAACCATAACCCAAACAATAACCCAAACAATAACCCTAACCCAAACCATAACCCTAACCCAAACCATAACCCTAACCCAAACCATAACCCTAACCCAAACCATAACCCTAACCCAAACCATAACCCTAACCCAAACCATAACCAGATTCCCAACCATAACCATAACCCCAACCAAAACCATATTCCCAACCATAGCCATAACTCCAACCATATCCCCAACCATAACCATAACCCTAACCGATAACCCCAACCATAACACCAACCATAACCCCAACCATAACCCAAACCCTAACCCCAACCCCTAACAATAACCCTAACCCTAACCCAAACCATAACCCCTAACCCCTAACAATATCCCTAACCCAAACCATAACCCCTAACAATAACCCTAACCCAAACCATAACCCCAACCCCTAACAATAACCATAACCCAAACCATAACCCCTAACCCCTAACAATAACCCTAACCCAAACCATAACCCCAACCCCTAACAATAACCCTAACCCAAAAACCTAACCCAAACCATAACCATAACCCCAACCATAACCATAACCCAAACCATAACCCCTAACCCCTAACAATAACCCTAACCCAAACCATAACCCCAACCCCTAACAATAACCCTAACCTAAACCATAACCCCAACCATAACCATAACCCCAACCATAACCATAACCCAAAACATAACCCCTAACCCCTAACAATAACCCTCAACAAAACCATAACCCCAACCCCTAACAATAACCCTAACCCAAACCATAACCCCAATCATAACCATAACCCAAACCATAACCCCTAATCCCTTACAATAACCCTAGCCCAAACCACAACCCCAACCCCTAACAATAACTCTAACCTAAACCATAACCATAACCCAAACCATAACCCCTAACCCCTAACAAGAACCCTAACCCAAACCATAATCCCATCCATAGCCATAACCCCAACCATAACCATAACCCAAACCATAACCCCCAACCCCTAACAATAACCATAACCCAAACCATAACCCCCAACCCCTAACAATAACCCTAACCCAAACCATAACCCAAACCATAACCCAAACCATAACCCAAACCATAACCCAAACCATAACCCAAACCATAACCCAAACCATAACCCAAACCATAACCCAAACCATAACCCAAACCATAACCCAAACCATAACCCAAACCATAACCCAAACCATAACCCAAACCATAACCCAAACCATAACCCAAACCATAACCCAAACCATAACCCAAACCATAACCCAAACCATAACCCAAACCATAACCCAAACCATAACCCAAACCATAACCCAAACCATAACCCAAACCATAACCCAAACCATAACCCAAACCATAACCCAAACCATAACCCCAACCATAACCATAACCCAAACCATAACCATAACCCAAAACATAACCCCTAACCCCTAACAATAACCCTCAACCAAACCATAACCCCAACCCCTAACAATAACCCTAACCCAAACCATAACCCCAATCATAACCATAACCCAAACCATAACCCCTAATCCCTTACAATAACCCTAACCCAAACCATAACCCCAACCCCTAACAATAACCCTAACCTAAACCATAACCCCTAACAAGAACCCTAACCCAAACCATAATCCCATCCATAGCCATAACCCCAACCATAACCATAACCCAAACCATAACCCCCAACCCCTAACAATAACCCTAACCCAAACCATAATCCCATCCATAGCCATAACCCCAACCATAACCATAACCCAAACCATAACCCCTAACAATAACCCTAACCCAAACCATAACCCAAACAACCATAACCACGTGCTGCCAGAGGACCTTGGCGCGCCAGGTGAATACCTTGTTGAAGACAGGCAGGGCTCGGTTCACCTTGTTGGTCAAAGTGGAAAATGACCTGTGGGGAGGGGGGAGATGTCGGTTCCAACTTCCCTGGAAAACAGACGGATAGACGGCCTCCCGGCACGCCTACCGGGAATCGTCCCGGTCTTTAAATTCTTCGTCTGACGACAACTCGTCCCACTCTGGATGAGAAAATGGGGGAAAAAAGTGCCATCTATCACATATAAACCGAAAGCCTTTTTATGACCGACTGTGTGTGTGGTGGGGGGTGGGGGGTCACCTCTTTTGGGGCGCCACATTACTGGACAATATTGCAGGGTTTTTGGGTCGGAAAAAATAATTGCAGGGTGTACTTTTTCCAAACGGCCACAAGATGGCAGCAGGAGATCATATTACTGGGAAGTAATTTTCAAATCAAAGCGTATGGGAGGCATTTTGGTTTTCAAGACCAATTGCGGGTTATGTCATTAATCTTGCCTACGAATAAACTAGTTTCAGGTTTAGGGTTATAGTCAATTAAAAGTCAAATCAATTAGAAGAAACTTACATAAGACGACATCTTGAGACAACTTGCGTTGGCGCCCAAAAGAACCTGTAAAGTGGTATGGATTGAGAACGTGTTGCTGCAGTACTTTTTACTTTGAAAAAAATACAAGGCACAACGATATATATTATCATTTAAAATTGACAATATATAGTGGTAGCTCGACAAGAAAGAGAAAGATAGAGAGAGGAGAAGTAGAGGAGGGAGAGAGAGAGAGAGAGAGAGGAGAAGAAGAGGAGGGAGAAAGAGAAGAAGAGGAGGGAGAGAGAGAAGAAGAGGAGGGAGAGAGAGAGGCGGCGGTCGGGGGGAGAGAGAGAGAAAAAAAGAGAAAAAAGAGAGAAATAAAGAGAAAAAGAGAGAAAGAGAAAAAAAGAGAAAGAGAAAATAAGAGAACCAAACCATAACCCCTAACCCCTAACAATAACCCTAACCCAAACCATAACCCATACCCCTGACAATAACCCTAACCTAAACCATAACCCCAACCATAACCATAACCCAAACCATAATCATAACCCAAAACATAACCCCTAACCCCTAACAATAACCCTCAACCAAACCATAACCCCAACCCCTAACAATAACCCTAACCCAAACCAGAACCCCAATCATAACCATAACCCAAACCATAACCCCTGATCCCTTACAATAACCCTAACCCAAACCATAACCCCAACCCCTAACAATAACCCTAACCTAAACCATAACCCCTAACAAGAACCCTAACCCAAACCATAATCCCATCCATAGCCATAACCCCAACCATAACCATAACCCAAACCATAACCCCCAACCCCTAACAATAACCCTAACCCAAACCATAACCCAAACCATAACCCAAACCATAACCCAAACCATAACCCCTAACCCCTAACAATAACCCTTACCCAAACCATAACCCCAACGCCTAACAATAACCCTAACCCAAACCATAACCCCAACCCCTAACAACAACCCTAACCTAAACCATAACCCCAACCATAACCATAACCCCTGACCCCTACCAATAACCCTAACCCAAACCATAACCCAAATGCCTAACAATAACCCTAACCCAAACCATAATCCCATCCATAACCATAACCCCAACAATAACCCTAACCCCTAAAAATAATGCTAACCCAAACCTTAACCCCAACCATAACCTTAACCATAACCGCAAACCAAACCATAACCCCTAAACCCTAACAATAACCCTAACCTTAACCATAACCCCAAACATAACCTTAAGCATAACCGTAAACCAAACCATAACCCCTAAACCCTAACAATAACCCTAACCCAAACCATAACCCCAACCATAACCATAACCCCTAACCCCTACCAATAACCCTAACCCAAACCATAACCCAAATCCCTAACAATAACCCTAACCCAAACCATAACCCCAACCCCTAACAATAACCCTAACCTAAACGATAACCCCAACCATAACCCCAACCATAACCATAACCATAACCCAAACCATAACCCCTAACCCCTAACAATAACCCTAACCCAAACCCCTAACAAGAACCCTAACCCAAACCATAACCCCAACCATAACCAGATTCCCAACCATAACCATAACCCCAACCAAAACCATATTCCCAACCATAGCCATAACTCCAACCATATCCCCAACCATAACCATAACCCTAACCGATAACCCCAACCATAACACCAACCATAACCCCAACCATAACCCAAACCCTAACCCCAACCCCTAACAATAACCCTAACCCTAACCCAAACAATAACCCCTAACCCCTAACAATATCCCTACCCCAAACCATAACCCCTAACAATAACCCTAACCCAAACCATAACCCCAACCCCTAACAATAACCATAACCCAAACCATAACCCCTAACCCCTAACAATAACCCTAACCCAAACCATAACCCCAACCCCTAACAATAACCCTAACCCAAAACCTAACCCAAACCATACCCATAACCCCAACCATAACCATAACCCAAACCATAACCCAAACCATAACCCCTAACCCCTAACAATAACCCTAACCCAAACCATAACCCCAACCCCTAACAATAACCCTAACCTAAACCATAACCCCAACCATAACCATAACCCAAACCATAACCATAACCCAAAACATAACCCCTAACCCCTAACAATAACCCTCAACAAAACCATAACCCCAACCCCTAACAATAACCCTAACCCAAACCATAACCCCAATCATAACCATAACCCAAACCATAACCCCTAATCCCTTACAATAACCCTAGCCCAAACCATAACCCCAACCCCTAACAATAACCCTAAACTAAACCATAACCATAACCCAAACCATAACCCCTAACCCCTAACAAGAACCCTAACCCAAACCATAATCCCATCCATAGCCATAACCCCAACCATAACCATAACCCAAACCATAACCCCCAACCCCTAACAATAACCATAACCCAAACCATAACCCCCAACCCCTAACAATAACCCTAACCCAAACCATAACCCAAACCATAACCCAAACCATAACCCAAACCATAACCCAAACCATAACCCAAACCATAACCCAAACCATAACCCAAACCATAACCCAAACCATAACCCAAACCATAACCCAAACCATAACCCAAACCATAACCCAAACCATAACCCAAACCATAACCCAAACCATAACCCAAACCATAACCCAAACCATAACCCAAACCATAACCCCAACCATAACCATAACCCAAACCATAACCATAACCCAAAACATAACCCCTAACCCCTAACAATAACCCTCAACCAAACCATAACCCCAACCCCTAACAATAACCCTAACCCAAACCATAACCCCAATCATAACCATAACCCAAACCATAACCCCTAATTCCTTACAATAACCCTAACCCAAACCATAACCCCAACCCCTAACGATAACCCTAACCTAAACCATAACCCCTAACAAGAACCCTAACCCAAACCATAATCCCATCCATAGCCATAACCCCAACCATAACCATAACCCAAACCATAACCCAAACCATAACCCAAACCATAACCCAAACCATAACCCAAACCATAACCCAAACCATAACCCAAACCATAACCCAAACCATAACCCAAACCATAACCCAAACCATAACCCAAACCATAACCCAAACCATAACCCAAACCATAACCCAAACCATAACCCAAACCATAACCCAAACCATAACCCAAACCATAACCCAAACCATAACCCAAACCATAACCCAAACCATAACCCAAACCATAACCCAAACCATAACCCAAACCATAACCCAAACAATAACCCAAACAATAACCCTAACCCAAACCATAACCCTAACCCAAACCATAACCCTAACCCAAACCATAACCCTAACCCAAACCATAACCCTAACCCAAACCATAACCAGATTCCCAACCATAACCATAACCCCAACCAAAACCATATTCCCAACCATAGCCATAACTCCAACCATATCCCCAACCATAACCATAACCCTAACCGATAACCCCAACCATAACACCAACCATAACCCCAACCATAACCCAAACCCTAACCCCAACCCCTAACAATAACCCTAACCCTAACCCAAACCATAACCCCTAACCCCTAACAATATCCCTAACCCAAACCATAACCCCTAACAATAACCCTAACCCAAACCATAACCCCAACCCCTAACAATAACCATAACCCAAACCATAACCCCTAACCCCTAACAATAACCCTAACCCAAACCATAACCCCAACCCCTAACAATAACCCTAACCCAAAAACCTAACCCAAACCATAACCATAACCCCAACCATAACCATAACCCAAACCATAACCCCTAACCCCTAACAATAACCCTAACCCAAACCATAACCCCAACCCCTAACAATAACCCTAACCTAAACCATAACCCCAACCATAACCATAACCCCAACCATAACCATAACCCAAAACATAACCCCTAACCCCTAACAATAACCCTCAACAAAACCATAACCCCAACCCCTAACAATAACCATAACCCAAACCATAACCCCCAACCCCTAACAATAACCCTAACCCAAACCATAACCCAAACCATAACCCAAACCATAACCCAAACCATAACCCAAACCATAACCCAAACCATAACCCAAACCATAACCCAAACCATAACCCAAACCATAACCCAAACCATAACCCAAACCATAACCCAAACCATAACCCAAACCATAACCCAAACCATAACCCAAACCATAACCCAAACCATAACCCAAACCATAACCCAAACCATAACCCAAACCATAACCCAAACCATAACCCAAACCATAACCCAAACCATAACCCCAACCATAACCATAACCCAAACCATAACCATAACCCAAAACATAACCCCTAACCCCTAACAATAACCCTCAACCAAACCATAACCCCAACCCCTAACAATAACCCTAACCCAAACCATAACCCCAATCATAACCATAACCCAAACCATAACCCCTAATTCCTTACAATAACCCTAACCCAAACCATAACCCCAACCCCTAACGATAACCCTAACCTAAACCATAACCCCTAACAAGAACCCTAACCCAAACCATAATCCCATCCATAGCCATAACCCCAACCATAACCATAACCCAAACCATAACCCAAACCATAACCCAAACCATAACCCAAACCATAACCCAAACCATAACCCAAACCATAACCCAAACCATAACCCAAACCATAACCCAAACCATAACCCAAACCATAACCCAAACCATAACCCAAACCATAACCCAAACCATAACCCAAACCATAACCCAAACCATAACCCAAACCATAACCCAAACCATAACCCAAACCATAACCCAAACCATAACCCAAACCATAACCCAAACCATAACCCAAACCATAACCCAAACAATAACCCAAACAATAACCCTAACCCAAACCATAACCCTAACCCAAACCATAACCCTAACCCAAACCATAACCCTAACCCAAACCATAACCCTAACCCAAACCATAACCAGATTCCCAACCATAACCATAACCCCAACCAAAACCATATTCCCAACCATAGCCATAACTCCAACCATATCCCCAACCATAACCATAACCCTAACCGATAACCCCAACCATAACACCAACCATAACCCCAACCATAACCCAAACCCTAACCCCAACCCCTAACAATAACCCTAACCCTAACCCAAACCATAACCCCTAACCCCTAACAATATCCCTAACCCAAACCATAACCCCTAACAATAACCCTAACCCAAACCATAACCCCAACCCCTAACAATAACCATAACCCAAACCATAACCCCTAACCCCTAACAATAACCCTAACCCAAACCATAACCCCAACCCCTAACAATAACCCTAACCCAAAAACCTAACCCAAACCATAACCATAACCCCAACCATAACCATAACCCAAACCATAACCCCTAACCCCTAACAATAACCCTAACCCAAACCATAACCCCAACCCCTAACAATAACCCTAACCTAAACCATAACCCCAACCATAACCATAACCCCAACCATAACCATAACCCCAACCATAACCATAACCCAAAACATAACCCCTAACCCCTAACAATAACCCTCAACAAAACCATAACCCCAACCCCTAACAATAACCCTAACCCAAACCATAACCCCAATCATAACCATAACCCAAACCATAACCCCTAATCCCTTACAATAACCCTAGCCCAAACCACAACCCCAACCCCTAACAATAACTCTAACCTAAACCATAACCATAACCCAAACCATAACCCCTAACCCCTAACAAGAACCCTAACCCAAACCATAATCCCATCCATAGCCATAACCCCAACCATAACCATAACCCAAACCATAACCCCCAACCCCTAACAATAACCATAACCCAAACCATAACCCCCAACCCCTAACAATAACCCTAACCCAAACCATAACCCAAACCCTAACCCAAACCATAACCCAAACCATAACCCAAACCATAACCCAAACCATAACCCAAACCATAACCCAAACCATAACCCAAACCATAACCCAAACCATAACCCAAACCATAACCCAAACCATAACCCAAACCATAACCCAAACCATAACCCAAACCATAACCCAAACCATAACCCAAACCATAACCCAAACCATAACCCAAACCATAACCCAAACCATAACCCAAACCATAACCCAAACCATAACCCAAACCATAACCCAAACCATAACCCAAACCATAACCCAAACAATAACCCAAACAATAACCCTAACCCAAACCATAACCCTAACCCAAACCATAACCCTAACCCTAACCCAAACCATAACCCTAACCCAAACCATAACCCTAACCCAAACCATAACCCTAACCCAAACCATAACCAGATTCCCAACCATAACCATAACCCCAACCAAAACCATATTCCCAACCATAGCCATAACTCCAACCATATCCCCAACCATAACCATAACCCTAACCGATAACCCCAACCATAACACCAACCATAACCCCAACCATAACCCAAACCCTAACCCCAACCCCTAACAATAACCCTAACCCTAACCCAAACCATAACCCCTAACCCCTAACAATATCCCTAACCCAAACCATAACCCCTAACAATAACCCTAACCCAAACCATAACCCCAACCCCTAACAATAACCCTAACCCAAAAACCTAACCCAAACCATAACCATAACCCCAACCATAACCATAACCCAAACCATAACCCCTAACCCCTAACAATAACCCTAACCCAAACCATAACCCCAACCCCTAACAATAACCCTAACCTAAACCATAACCCCAACCATAACCATAACCCCAACCATAACCATAACCCAAAACATAACCCCTAACCCCTAACAATAACCCTCAACAAAACCATAACCCCAACCCCTAACAATAACCCTAACCCAAACCATAACCCCAATCATAACCATAACCCAAACCATAACCCCTAATCCCTTACAATAACCCTAGCCCAAACCATAACCCCAACCCCTAACAATAACTCTAACCTAAACCATAACCATAACCCAAACCATAACCCCTAACCCCTAACAAGAACCCTAACCCAAACCATAATCCCATCCATAGCCATAACCCCAACCATAACCATAACCCAAACCATAACCCCCAACCCCTAACAATAACCATAACCCAAACCATAACCCCCAACCCCTAACAATAACCCTAACCCAAACCATAACCCAAACCATAACCCAAACCATAACCCAAACCATAACCCAAACCATAACCCAAACCATAACCCAAACCATAACCCAAACCATAACCCAAACCATAACCCAAACCATAACCCAAACCATAACCCAAACCATAACCCAAACCATAACCCAAACCATAACCCAAACCATAACCCAAACCATAACCCAAACCATAACCCAAACCATAACCCAAACCATAACCCCAACCATAACCATAACCCAAACCATAACCATAACCCAAAACATAACCCCTAACCCCTAACAATAACCCTCAACCAAACCATAACCCCAACCCCTAACAATAACCCTAACCCAAACCATAACCCCAATCATAACCATAACCCAAACCATAACCCCTAATTCCTTACAATAACCCTAACCCAAACCATAACCCCAACCCCTAACGATAACCCTAACCTAAACCATAACCCCTAACAAGAACCCTAACCCAAACCATAATCCCATCCATAGCCATAACCCCAACCATAACCATAACCCAAACCATAACCCAAACCATAACCCAAACCATAACCCAAACCATAACCCAAACCATAACCCAAACCATAACCCAAACCATAACCCAAACCATAACCCAAACCATAACCCAAACCATAACCCAAACCATAACCCAAACCATAACCCAAACCATAACCCAAACCATAACCCAAACCATAACCCAAACCATAACCCAAACCATAACCCAAACCATAACCCAAACCATAACCCAAACCATAACCCAAACCATAACCCAAACCATAACCCAAACCATAACCCAAACAATAACCCAAACAATAACCCTAACCCAAACCATAACCCTAACCCAAACCATAACCCTAACCCAAACCATAACCCTAACCCAAACCATAACCCTAACCCAAACCATAACCCTAACCCAAACCATAACCAGATTCCCAACCATAACCATAACCCCAACCAAAACCATATTCCCAACCATAGCCATAACTCCAACCATATCCCCAACCATAACCATAACCCTAACCGATAACCCCAACCATAACACCAACCATAACCCCAACCATAACCCAAACCCTAACCCCAACCCCTAACAATAACCCTAACCCTAACCCAAACCATAACCCCTAACCCCTAACAATATCCCTAACCCAAACCATAACCCCTAACAATAACCCTAACCCAAACCATAACCCCAACCCCTAACAATAACCATAACCCAAACCATAACCCCTAACCCCTAACAATAACCCTAACCCAAACCATAACCCCAACCCCTAACAATAACCCTAACCCAAAAACCTAACCCAAACCATAACCATAACCCCAACCATAACCATAACCCAAACCATAACCCCTAACCCCTAACAATAACCCTAACCCAAACCATAACCCCAACCCCTAACAATAACCCTAACCTAAACCATAACCCCAACCATAACCATAACCCCAACCATAACCATAACCCAAAACATAACCCCTAACCCCTAACAATAACCCTCAACAAAACCATAACCCCAACCCCTAACAATAACCCTAACCCAAACCATAACCCCAATCATAACCATAACCCAAACCATAACCCCTAATCCCTTACAATAACCCTAGCCCAAACCACAACCCCAACCCCTAACAATAACTCTAACCTAAACCATAACCATAACCCAAACCATAACCCCTAACCCCTAACAAGAACCCTAACCCAAACCATAATCCCATCCATAGCCATAACCCCAACCATAACCATAACCCAAACCATAACCCCCAACCCCTAACAATAACCATAACCCAAACCATAACCCCCAACCCCTAACAATAACCCTAACCCAAACCATAACCCAAACCCTAACCCAAACCATAACCCAAACCATAACCCAAACCATAACCCAAACCATAACCCAAACCATAACCCAAACCATAACCCAAACCATAACCCAAACCATAACCCAAACCATAACCCAAACCATAACCCAAACCATAACCCAAACCATAACCCAAACCATAACCCAAACCATAACCCAAACCATAACCCAAACCATAACCCCAACCATAACCATAACCCAAACCATAACCATAACCCAAAACATAACCCCTAACCCCTAACAATAACCCTCAACCAAACCATAACCCCAACCCCTAACAATAACCCTAACCCAAACCATAACCCCAATCATAACCATAACCCAAACCATAACCCCTAATCCCTTACAATAACCCTAACCCAAACCATAACCCAAACCATAACCCCTAATCCCTTACAATAACCCTAACCCAAACCATAACCCAAACCATAACCCCTTATCCCTTACAATAACCCTAACCCAAACCATAACCCCAACCCCTAACAATAACCCTAACCTAAACCATAACCCCTAACAAGAACCCTAACCCAAACCATAATCCCATCCATAGCCATAACCCCAACCATAACCATAACCCAAACCATAACCCCCAACCCCTAACAATAACCCTAACCCAAACCATAATCCCATCCATAGCCATAACCCCAACCATAACCATAACCCAAACCATAACCCCCAACCCCTAACAATAACCCTAACCCAAACCATAACCCAAACAACCATAACCACGTGCTGCCAGAGGACCTCGGCGCGCCAGGTGAATACCTTGTTGAAGACAGGCAGGGCTCGGTTCACCTTGTTGGTCAAAGTGGAAAATGACCTGTGGGGAGGGGGGAGATGTCGGTTCCAACTTCCCTGGAAAACAGACGGATAGACGGCCTCCCGGCACGCCTACCGGGAATCGTCCCGGTCTTTAAATTCTTCGTCTGACGACAACTCGTCCCACTCTGGATGAGAAAATGGGGGAAAAAAGTGCCATCTATCACATATAAACCGAAAGCCTTTTTATGACCGACTGTGTGTGTGGTGGGGGGTGGGGGGTCACCTCTTTTGGGGCGCCACATTACTGGACAATATTGCAGGGTTTTTGGGTCGGAAAAAATAATTGCAGGGTGTACTTTTTCCAAACGGCCACAAGATGGCAGCAGGAGATCATATTACCGGGAAGTAATTTTCAAATCAAAGCGTATGGGAGGCATTTTGGTTTTCAAGACCAATTGCGGGTTATGTCATTAATCTTGCCTACGAATAAACTAGTTTCAGGGTTAGGGTTATAGTCAATTAAAAGTCAAATCAATTAGAAGAAACTTACATAAGACGACATCTTGAGACAACTTGCGTTGGCGCCCAAAAGAACCTGTAAAGTGGTATGGATTGAGAACGTGTTGCTGCAGTACTTTTTACTTTGAAAAAAATACAAGGCACAACGATATATATTATCATTTAAAATTGACAATATATAGTGGTAGCTCGACAAGAAAGAGAAAGATAGAGAGAGGAGAAGGAGAGGAGGGAGAGAGAGAGAGAGAGAGGAGAAGAAGAGGAGGGAGAAAGAGAAGAAGAGGAGGGAGAGAGAGAAGAAGAGGAGGGAGAGAGAGAGGCGGCGGTCGGGGGGAGAGAGAGAGAAAAAAAGAGAAAAAAGAGAGAAATAAAGAGAAAAAGAGAGAAAGAGAAAAAAAGAGAAAGAGAAAATAAGAGAACCAAACCATAACCCCTAACCCCTAACAATAACCCTAACCCAAACCATAACCCATACCCCTGACAATAACCCTAACCTAAACCATAACCCCAACCATAACCATAACCCAAACCATAATCATAACCCAAAACATAACCCCTAACCCCTAACAATAACCCTCAACCAAACCATAACCCCAACCCCTAACAATAACCCTAACCCAAACCAGAACCCCAATCATAACCATAACCCAAACCATAACCCCTGATCCCTTACAATAACCCTAACCCAAACCATAACCCCAACCCCTAACAATAACCCTAACCTAAACCATAACCCCTAACAAGAACCCTAACCCAAACCATAATCCCATCCATAGCCATAACCCCAACCATAACCATAACCCAAACCATAACCCCCAACCCCTAACAATAACCCTAACCCAAACCATAACCCAAACCATAACCCAAACCATAACCCAAACCATAACCCCTAACCCCTAACAATAACCCTAACCCAAACCATAACCCCAACGCCTAACAATAACCCTAACCCAAACCATAACCCCAACCCCTAACAACAACCCTAACCTAAACCATAACCCCAACCATAACCATAACCCCTGACCCCTACCAATAACCCTAACCCAAACCATAACCCAAATGCCTAACAATAACCCTAACCCAAACCATAATCCCATCCATAACCATAACCCCAACAATAACCCTAACCCCTAAAAATAATGCTAACCCAAACCTTAACCCCAACCATAACCTTAACCATAACCGCAAACCAAACCATAACCCCTAAACCCTAACAATAACCCTAACCTTAACCATAACCCCAAACATAACCTTAAGCATAACCGTAAACCAAACCATAACCCCTAAACCCTAACAATAACCCTAACCCAAACCATAACCCCAACCATAACCATAACCCCTAACCCCTACCAATAACCCTAACCCAAACCATAACCCAAATCCCTAACAATAACCCTAACCCAAACCATAACCCCAACCCCTAACAATAACCCTAACCTAAACGATAACCCCAACCATAACCCCAACCATAACCATAACCATAACCCAAACCATAACCCCTAACCCCTAACAATAACCCTAACCCAAACCCCTAACAAGAACCCTAACCCAAACCATAACCCCAACCATAACCAGATTCCCAACCATAACCATAACCCCAACCAAAACCATATTCCCAACCATAGCCATAACTCCAACCATATCCCCAACCATAACCATAACCCTAACCGATAACCCCAACCATAACACCAACCATAACCCCAACCATAACCCAAACCCTAACCCCAACCCCTAACAATAACCCTAACCCTAACCCAAACAATAACCCCTAACCCCTAACAATATCCCTACCCCAAACCATAACCCCTAACAATAACCCTAACCCAAACCATAACCCCAACCCCTAACAATAACCATAACCCAAACCATAACCCCTAACCCCTAACAATAACCCTAACCCAAACCATAACCCCAACCCCTAACAATAACCCTAACCCAAAACCTAACCCAAACCATACCCATAACCCCAACCATAACCATAACCCAAACCATAACCCAAACCATAACCCCTAACCCCTAACAATAACCCTAACCCAAACCATAACCCCAACCCCTAACAATAACCCTAACCTAAACCATAACCCCAACCATAACCATAACCCAAACCATAATTATAACCCAAAACATAACCCCTAACCCCTAACAATAACCCTCAACAAAACCATAACCCCAACCCCTAACAATAACCCTAACCCAAACCATAACCCCAATCATAACCATAACCCAAACCATAACCCCTAATCCCTTACAATAACCCTAGCCCAAACCATAACCCCAACCCCTAACAATAACCCTAACCTAAACCATAACCATAACCCAAACCATAACCCCTAACCCCTAACAAGAACCCTAACCCAAACCATAATCCCATCCATAGCCATAACCCCAACCATAACCATAACCCAAACCATAACCCCCAACCCCTAACAATAACCATAACCCAAACCATAACCCCCAACCCCTAACAATAACCCTAACCCAAACCATAACCCAAACCATAACCCAAACCATAACCCAAACCATAACCCAAACCATAACCCAAACCATAACCCAAACCATAACCCAAACCATAACCCAAACCATAACCCAAACCATAACCCAAACCATAACCCAAACCATAACCCAAACCATAACCCAAACCATAACCCAAACCATAACCCAAACCATAACCCAAACCATAACCCAAACCATAACCCAAACCATAACCCAAACCATAACCCAAACCATAACCCAAACCATAACCCAAACAATAACCCTAACCCAAACCATAACCCTAACCCAAACCATAACCCTAACCCAAACCATAACCCTAACCCAAACCATAACCCTAACCCAAACCATAACCCTAACCCAAACCATAACCCTAACCCAAACCATAACCAGATTCCCAACCATAACCATAACCCCAACCAAAACCATATTCCCAACCATAGCCATAACTCCAACCATATCCCCAACCATAACCATAACCCTAACCGATGACCCCAACCATAACACCAACCATAACCCCAACCATAACCCAAACCCTAACCCCAACCCCTAAAAATAACCCTAACCCTAACCCAAACCATAACCCCTAACCCCTAACAATATCCCTAACCCAAACCATAACCCCTAACAATAACCCTAACCCAAACCATAACCCCAACCCCTAACAATAACCATAACCCAAACCCTAACCCCAACCCCTAACAATAACCCTAACCCTAACCCAAACAATAACCCCTAACCCCTAACAATATCCCTACCCCAAACCATAACCCCTAACAATAACCCTAACCCAAACCATAACCCCAACCCCTAACAATAACCATAACCCAAACCATAACCCCTAACCCCTAACAATAACCCTAACCCAAACCATAACCCCAACCCCTAACAATAACCCTAACCCAAAACCTAACCCAAACCATACCCATAACCCCAACCATAACCATAACCCAAACCATAACCCAAACCATAACCCCTAACCCCTAACAATAACCCTAACCCAAACCATAACCCCAACCCCTAACAATAACCCTAACCTAAACCATAACCCCAACCATAACCATAACCCAAACCATAACCATAACCCAAAACATAACCCCTAACCCCTAACAATAACCCTCAACAAAACCATAACCCCAACCCCTAACAATAACCCTAACCCAAACCATAACCCCAATCATAACCATAACCCAAACCATAACCCCTAATCCCTTACAATAACCCTAGCCCAAACCATAACCCCAACCCCTAACAATAACCCTAACCTAAACCATAACCATAACCCAAACCATAACCCCTAACCCCTAACAAGAACCCTAACCAAAACCATAATCCCATCCATAGCCATAACCCCAACCATAACCATAACCCAAACCATAACCCCCAACCCCTAACAATAACCATAACCCAAACCATAACCCCCAACCCCTAACAATAACCCTAACCCAAACCATAACCCAAACCATAACCCAAACCATAACCCAAACCATAACCCAAACCATAACCCAAACCATAACCCAAACCATAACCCAAACCATAACCCAAACCATAACCCAAACCATAACCCAAACCATAACCCAAACCATAACCCAAACCATAACCCAAACCATAACCCAAACCATAACCCAAACCATAACCCAAACCATAACCCAAACCATAACCCAAACCATAACCCAAACCATAACCCAAACCATAACCCAAACCATAACCCCAACCATAACCATAACCCAAACCATAACCATAACCCAAAACATAACCCCTAACCCCTAACAATAACCCTCAACCAAACCATAACCCCAACCCCTAACAATAACCCTAACCCAAACCATAACCCCAATCATAACCATAACCCAAACCATAACCCCTAATTCCTTACAATAACCCTAACCCAAACCATAACCCCAACCCCTAACGATAACCCTAACCTAAACCATAACCCCTAACAAGAACCCTAACCCAAACCATAATCCCATCCATAGCCATAACCCCAACCATAACCATAACCCAAACCATAACCCAAACCATAACCCAAACCATAACCCAAACCATAACTCAAACCATAACCCAAACCATAACCCAAACCATAACCCAAACCATAACCCAAACCATAACCCAAACCATAACCCAAACCATAACCCAAACCATAACCCAAACCATAACCCAAACCATAACCCAAACCATAACCCAAACCATAACCCAAACCATAACCCAAACAATAACCCAAACAATAACCCTAACCCAAACCATAACCCTAACCCAAACCATAACCCTAACCCAAACCATAACCCTAACCCAAACCATAACCCTAACCCAAACCATAACCCTAACCCAAACCATAACCAGATTCCCAACCATAACCATAACCCCAACCAAAACCATATTCCCAACCATAGCCATAACTCCAACCATATCCCCAACCATAACCATAACCCTAACCGATAACCCCAACCATAACACCAACCATAACCCCAACCATAACCCAAACCCTAACCCCAACCCCTAACAATAACCCTAACCCTAACCAAAACCATAACCCCTAACCCCTAACAATATCCCTAACCCAAACCATAACCCCTAACAATAACCCTAACCCAAACCATAACCCCAACCCCTAACAATAACCATAACCCAAACCATAACCCCTAACCCCTAACAATAACCCTAACCCAAACCATAACCCCAACCCCTAACAATAACCCTAACCCAAAAACCTAACCCAAACCATAACCATAACCCCAACCATAACCATAACCCAAACCATAACCCCTAACCCCTAACAATAACCCAAACCCAAACCATAACCCCAACCCCTAACAATAACCCTAACCTAAACCATAACCCCAACCATAACCATAACCCCAACCATAACCATAACCCAAAACATAACCCCTAACCCCTAACAATAACCCTCAACAAAACCATAACCCCAACCCCTAACAATAACCCTAACCATAACCCCAATCATAACCATAACCCAAACCATAACCCTAGCCCAAACCACAACCCCAACCCCTAACAATAACTCTAACCTAAACCATAACCATAACCCAAACCATAACCCCTAACCCCTAACAAGAACCCTAACCCAAACCATAATCCCATCCATAGCCATAACCCCAACCATAACCATAACCCAAACCATAACCCCCAACCCCTAACAATAACCATAACCCAAACCATAACCCCCAACCCCTAACAATAACCCTAACCCAAACCATAACCCAAACCCTAACCCAAACCATAACCCAAACCATAACCCAAACCATAACCCAAACCATAACCCAAACCATAACCCAAACCATAACCCAAACCATAACCCAAACCATAACCCAAACCATAACCCAAACCATAACCCAAACCATAACCCAAACCATAACCCAAACCATAACCCAAACCATAACCCAAACCATAACCCAAACCATAACCCAAACCATAACCCAAACCATAACCCAAACCATAACCCAAACCATAACCCAAACCATAACCCAAACCATAACCCAAACCATAACCCAAACCATAACCCAAACCATAACCCAAACCATAACCCAAACCATAACCCCAACCATAACCATAACCCAAACCATAACCATAACCCAAAACATAACCCCTAACCCCTAACAATAACCCTCAACCAAACCATAACCCCAACCCCTAACAATAACCCTAACCCAAACCATAACCCCAATCATAACCATAACCCAAACCATAACCCCTAATCCCTTACAATAACCCTAACCCAAACCATAACCCCAACCCCTAACAATAACCCTAACCTAAACCATAACCCCTAACAAGAACCCTAACCCAAACCATAATCCCATCCATAGCCATAACCCCAACCATAACCATAACCCAAACCATAACCCCCAACCCCTAACAATAACCCTAACCCAAACCATAATCCCATCCATAGCCATAACCCCAACCATAACCATAACCCAAACCATAACCCCCAACCCCTAACAATAACCCTAACCCAAACCATAACCCAAACAACCATAACCACGTGCTGCCAGAGGACCTCGGCGCGCCAGGTGAATACCTTGTTGAAGACAGGCAGGGCTCGGTTCACCTTGTTGGTCAAAGTGGAAAATGACCTGTGGGGAGGGGGGAGATGTCGGTTCCAACTTCCCTGGAAAACAGACGGATAGACGGCCTCCCGGCACGCCTACCGGGAATCGTCCCGGTCTTTAAATTCTTCGTCTGACGACAACTCGTCCCACTCTGGATGAGAAAATGGGGGAAAAAAGTGCCATCTATCACATATAAACCGAAAGCCTTTTTATGACCGACTGTGTGTGTGGTGGGGGGTGGGGGGTCACCTCTTTTGGGGCGCCACATTACTGGACAATATTGCAGGGTTTTTGGGTCGGAAAAAATAATTGCAGGGTGTACTTTTTCCAAACGGCCACAAGATGGCAGCAGGAGATCATATTACCGGGAAGTAATTTTCAAATCAAAGCGTATGGGAGGCATTTTGGTTTTCAAGACCAATTGCGGGTTATGTCATTAATCTTGCCTACGAATAAACTAGTTTCAGGGTTAGGGTTATAGTCAATTAAAAGTCAAATCAATTAGAAGAAACTTACATAAGACGACATCTTGAGACAACTTGCGTTGGCGCCCAAAAGAACCTGTAAAGTGGTATGGATTGAGAACGTGTTGCTGCAGTACTTTTTACTTTGAAAAAAATACAAGGCACAACGATATATATTATCATTTAAAATTGACAATATATAGTGGTAGCTCGACAAGAAAGAGAAAGATAGAGAGAGGAGAAGGAGAGGAGGGAGAGAGAGAGAGAGAGGAGAAGAAGAGGAGGGAGAAAGAGAAGAAGAGGAGGGAGAGAGAGAAGAAGAGGAGGGAGAGAGAGAGGCGGCGGTCGGGGGGAGAGAGAGAGAAAAAAAGAGAAAAAAGAGAGAAATAAAGAGAAAAAGAGAGAAAGAGAAAAAAAGAGAAAGAGAAAATAAGAGAACCAAACCATAACCCCTAACCCCTAACAATAACCCTAACCCAAACCATAACCCATACCCCTGACAATAACCCTAACCTAAACCATAACCCCAACCATAACCATAACCCAAACCATAATCATAACCCAAAACATAACCCCTAACCCCTAACAATAACCCTCAACCAAACCATAACCCCAACCCCTAACAATAACCCTAACCCAAACCAGAACCCCAATCATAACCATAACCCAAACCATAACCCCTGATCCCTTACAATAACCCTAACCCAAACCATAACCCCAACCCCTAACAATAACCCTAACCTAAACCATAACCCCTAACAAGAACCCTAACCCAAACCATAATCCCATCCATAGCCATAACCCCAACCATAACCATAACCCAAACCATAACCCCCAACCCCTAACAATAACCCTAACCCAAACCATAACCCAAACCATAACCCAAACCATAACCCCTAACCCCTAACAATAACCCTAACCCAAACCATAACCCCAACGCCTAACAATAACCCTAACCCAAACCATAACCCCAACCCCTAACAACAACCCTAACCTAAACCATAACCCCAACCATAACCATAACCCCTGACCCCTACCAATAACCCTAACCCAAACCATAACCCAAATGCCTAACAATAACCCTAACCCAAACCATAATCCCATCCATAACCATAACCCCAACAATAACCCTAACCCCTAAAAATAATGCTAACCCAAACCTTAACCCCAACCATAACCTTAACCATAACCGCAAACCAAACCATAACCCCTAAACCCTAACAATAACCCTAACCTTAACCATAACCCCAAACATAACCTTAAGCATAACCGTAAACCAAACCATAACCCCTAAACCCTAACAATAACCCTAACCCAAACCATAACCCCAACCATAACCATAACCCCTAACCCCTACCAATAACCCTAACCCAAACCATAACCCAAATCCCTAACAATAACCCTAACCCAAACCATAACCCCAACCCCTAACAATAACCCTAACCTAAACGATAACCCCAACCATAACCCCAACCATAACCATAACCATAACCCAAACCATAACCCCTAACCCCTAACAATAACCCTAACCCAAACCCCTAACAAGAACCCTAACCCAAACCATAACCCCAACCATAACCAGATTCCCAACCATAACCATAACCCCAACCAAAACCATATTCCCAACCATAGCCATAACTCCAACCATATCCCCAACCATAACCATAACCCTAACCGATAACCCCAACCATAACACCAACCATAACCCCAACAATAACCCAAACCCTAACCCCAACCCCTAACAATAACCCTAACCCTAACCCAAACAATAACCCCTAACCCCTAACAATATCCCTACCCCAAACCATAACCCCTAACAATAACCCTAACCCAAACCATAACCCCAACCCCTAACAATAACCATAACCCAAACCATAACCCCTAACCCCTAACAATAACCCTAACCCAAACCATAACCCCAACCCCTAACAATAACCCTAACCCAAAACCTAACCCAAACCATACCCATAACCCCAACCATAACCATAACCCAAACCATAACCCAAACCATAACCCAAACCATAACCCCTAACCCCTAACAATAACCCTAACCCAAACCATAACCCCAACCCCTAACAATAACCCTAACCTAAACCATAACCCCAACCATAACCATAACCCAAACCATAACCATAACCCAAAACATAACCCCTAACCCCTAACAATAACCCTCAACAAAACCATAACCCCAACCCCTAACAATAACCCTAACCCAAACCATAACCCCAATCATAACCATAACCCAAACCATAACCCCTAATCCCTTACAATAACCCTAGCCCAAACCATAACCCCAACCCCTAACAATAACCCTAACCTAAACCATAACCATTACCCAAACCATAACCCCTAACCCCTAACAAGAACCCTAACCCAAACCATAATCCCATCCATAGCCATAACCCCAACCATAACCATAACCCAAACCATAACCCCCAACCCCTAACAATAACCATAACCCAAACCATAACCCCCAACCCCTAACAATAACCCTAACCCAAACCATAACCCAAACCATAACCCAAACCATAACCCAAACCATAACCCAAACCATAACCCAAACCATAACCCAAACCATAACCCAAACCATAACCCAAACCATAACCCAAACCATAACCCAAACCATAACCCAAACCATAACCCAAACCATAACCCAAACCATAACCCAAACCATAACCCAAACCATAACCCAAACCATAACCCAAACCATAACCCAAACCATAACCCAAACCATAACCCAAACCATAACCCAAACCATAACCCAAACCATAACCCAAACCATAACCCAAACCATAACCCCAACCATAACCATAACCCAAACCATAACCATAACCCAAAACATAACCCCTAACCCCTAACAATAACCCTCAACCAAACCATAACCCCAACCCCTAACAATAACCCTAACCCAAACCATAACCCCAATCATAACCATAACCCAAACCATAACCCCTAATTCCTTACAATAACCCTAACCCAAACCATAACCCCAACCCCTAACGATAACCCTAACCTAAACCATAACCCCTAACAAGAACCCTAACCCAAACCATAATCCCATCCATAGCCATAACCCCAACCATAACCATAACCCAAACCATAACCCAAACCATAACCCAAACCATAACCCAAACCATAACCCAAACCATAACCCAAACCATAACCCAAACCATAACCCAAACCATAACCCAAACCATAACCCAAACCATAACCCAAACCATAACCCAAACCATAACCCAAACCATAACCCAAACCATAACCCAAACCATAACCCAAACCATAACCCAAACCATAACCCAAACCATAACCCAAACCATAACCCAAACCATAACCCAAACCATAACCCAAACCATAACCCAAACCATAACCCAAACAATAACCCTAACCCAAACCATAACCCTAACCCAAACCATAACCCTAACCCAAACCATAACCCTAACCCAAACCATAACCCTAACCCAAACCATAACCCTAACCCAAACCATAACCCTAACCCAAACCATAACCAGATTCCCAACCATAACCATAACCCCAACCAAAACCATATTCCCAACCATAGCCATAACTCCAACCATATCCCCAACCATAACCATAACCCTAACCGATGACCCCAACCATAACACCAACCATAACCCCAACCATAACCCAAACCCTAACCCCAACCCCTAACAATAACCCTAACCCTAACCCAAACCATAACCCCTAACCCCTAACAATATCCCTAACCCAAACCATAACCCCTAACAATAACCCTAACCCAAACCATAACCCCAACCCCTAACAATAACCATAACCCAAACCATAACCCCTAACCCCTAACAATAACCCTAACCCAAACCATAACCCCAACCCCTAACAATAACCCTAACCCAAAAACCTAACCCAAACCATAACCATAACCCCAACCATAACCATAACCCAAACCATAACCCCTAACCCCTAACAATAACCCTAACCCAAACCATAACCCCAACCCCTAACAATAACCCTAACCTAAACCATAACCCCAACCATAACCATAACCCCAACCATAACCATAACCCAAAACATAACCCCTAACCCCTAACAATAACCCTCAACAAAACCATAACCCCAACCCCTAACAATAACCCTAACCCAAACCATAACCCCAATCATAACCATAACCCAAACCATAACCCCTAATCCCTTACAATAACCCTAGCCCAAACCACAACCCCAACCCCTAACAATAACTCTAACCTAAACCATAACCGTAACCCAAACCATAACCCCTAACCCCTAACAAGAACCCTAACCCAAACCATAATCCCATCCATAGCCATAACCCCAACCATAACCATAACCCAAACCATAACCCCCAACCCCTAACAATAACCATAACCCAAACCATAACCCCCAACCCCTAACAATAACCCTAACCCAAACCATAACCCAAACCCTAACCCAAACCCTAACCCAAACCCTAACCCAAACCATAACCCAAACCATAACCCAAACCATAACCCAAACCATAACCCAAACCATAACCCAAACCATAACCCAAACCATAACCCAAACCATAACCCAAACCATAACCCAAACCATAACCCAAACCATAACCCAAACCATAACCCAAACCATAACCCAAACCATAACCCAAACCATAACCCAAACCATAACCCAAACCATAACCCAAACCATAACCCAAACCATAACCCAAACCATAACCCAAACCATAACCCAAACCATAACCCAAACCATAACCCCAACCATAACCATAACCCAAACCATAACCATAACCCAAAACATAACCCCTAACCCCTAACAATAACCCTCAACCAAACCATAACCCCAACCCCTAACAATAACCCTAACCCAAACCATAACCCCAATCATAACCATAACCCAAACCATAACCCCTAATCCCTTACAATAACCCTAACCCAAACCATAACCCCAACCCCTAACAATAACCCTAACCTAAACCATAACCCCTAACAAGAACCCTAACCCAAACCATAATCCCATCCATAGCCATAACCCCAACCATAACCATAACCCAAACCATAACCCCCAACCCCTAACAATAACCCTAACCCAAACCATAATCCCATCCATAGCCATAACCCCAACCATAACCATAACCCAAACCATAACCCCCAACCCCTAACAATAACCCTAACCCAAACCATAACCCAAACAACCATAACCACGTGCTGCCAGAGGACCTCGGCGCGCCAGGTGAATACCTTGTTGAAGACAGGCAGGGCTCGGTTCACCTTGTTGGTCAAAGTGGAAAATGACCTGTGGGGAGGGGGGAGATGTCGGTTCCAACTTCCCTGGAAAACAGACGGATAGACGGCCTCCTGGCACGCCTACCGGGAATCGTCCCGGTCTTTAAATTCTTCGTCTGACGACAACTCGTCCCACTCTGGATGAGAAAATGGGGGAAAAAAGTGCCATCTATCACATATAAACCGAAAGCCTTTTTATGACCGACTGTGTGTGTGGTGGGGGGTGGGGGGTCACCTCTTTTGGGGCGCCACATTACTGGACAATATTGCAGGGTTTTTGGGTCGGAAAAAATAATTGCAGGGTGTACTTTTTCCAAACGGCCACAAGATGGCAGCAGGAGATCATATTACTGGGAAGTAATTTTCAAATCAAAGCGTATGGGAGGCATTTTGGTTTTCAAGACCAATTGCGGGTTATGTCATTAATCTTGCCTACGAATAAACTAGTTTCAGGGTTAGGGTTATAGTCAATTAAAAGTCAAATCAATTAGAAGAAACTTACATAAGACGACATCTTGAGACAACTTGCGTTGGCGCCCAAAAGAACCTGTAAAGTGGTATGGATTGAGAACGTGTTGCTGCAGTACTTTTTACTTTGAAAAAAATACAAGGCACAACGATATATATTATCATTTAAAATTGACAATATATAGTGGTAGCTCGACAAGAAAGAGAAAGATAGAGAGAGGAGAAGGAGAGGAGGGAGAGAGAGAGAGAGAGAGAGAGAGGAGAAGAAGAGGAGGGAGAGAGAGAAGAAGAGGAGGGAGAGAGAGAAGAAGAGGAGGGAGAGAGAGAGGCGGCGGTCGGGGGGAGAGAGAGAGAAAAAAAAGAGAAAAAAGAGAGAAATAAAGAGAAAAAGAGAGAAAGAGAAAAAAAGAGAAAGAGAAAATAAGAGAACCAAACCATAACCCCTAACCCCTAACAATAACCCTAACCCAAACCATAACCCCAACCCCTGACAATAACCCTAACCTAAACCATAACCCCAACCATAACCATAACCCAAACCATAATCATAACCCAAAACATAACCCCTAACCCCTAACAATAACCCTCAACCAAACCATAACCCCAACCCCTAACAATAACCCTAACCCAAACCAGAACCCCAATCATAACCATAACCCAAACCATAACCCCTAATCCCTTACAATAACCCTAACCCAAACCATAACCCCAACCCCTAACAATAACCCTAACCTAAACCATAACCCCTAACAAGAACCCTAACCCAAACCATAATCCCATCCATAGCCATAACCCCAACCATAACCATAACCCAAACCATAACCCCCAACCCCTAACAATAACCCTAACCCAAACCATAACCCAAACCATTACCCAAACCATCACCCAAACCATCACCCAAACCATCACCCAAACCATCACCCAAACCATAACCCAAACCATAACCCAAACCATAACCCAAACCATAACCCAAACCATAACCCAAACCATAACCCAAACCATAACCCAAACCATAACCCAAACCATAACCCAAACCATAACCCAAACCATAACCCAAACCATAACCCAAACCATAACCCAAACCATAACCCAAACCATAACCCAAACCATAACCCAAACCATAACCCAAACCATAACCCAAACCATAACCCAAACCATAACCCAAACCATAACCCAAACCATAACCCAAACCATAACCCAAACCATAACCCAAACCATAACCCAAACCATAACCCAAACCATAACCCAAACCATAACCCAAACCATAACCCCTAACCCCTAACAATAACCATAACCCAAACCATAACCCATAACCCCTAACAATAACCCTAACCCAAACCATAACCCCAACCCCTAACAATAACCCTAACCTAAACCATAACCCCAACCATAACCATAACCCAAACCATAACCATAACCCAAAACATAACCCCTAACCCCTAACAATAACCCTCAACAAAACCATAACCCCAACCCCTAACAATAACCCTAACCCAAACCATAACCCCAATCATAACCATAACCCAAACCATAACCCCTAATCCCTTACAATAACCCTAGCCCAAACCATAACCCCAACCCCTAACAATAACCCTAACCTAAACCATAACCATAACCCAAACCATAACCCCTAACCCCTAACAAGAACCCTAACCCAAACCATAATCCCATCCATAGCCATAACCCCTAACAATAACCATAACCCAAACCATAACCCCCAACCCCTAACAATAACCCTAACCCAAACCATAACCCAAACCATAACCCAAACCATAACCCAAACCATAACCCAAACCATAACCCAAACCATAACCCAAACCATAACCCAAACCATAACCCAAACCATAACCCCAACCATAACCATAACCCAAACCATAACCATAACCCAAAACATAACCCCTAACCCCTAACAATAACCCTCAACCAAACCATAACCCCAACCCCTAACAATAACCCTAACCCAAACCATAACCCCAATCATAACCATAACCCAAACCATAACCCCTAATCCCTTACAATAACCCTAACCCAAACCATAACCCCAACCCCTAACAATAACCCTAACCTAAACCATAACCCCTAACAAGAACCCTAACCCAAACCATAATCCCATCCATAGCCATAACCCCAACCATAACCATAACCCAAACCATAACCCAAACCATAACCCAAACCATAACCCAAACCATAACCCAAACCATAACCCAAACCATAACCCAAACCATAACCCAAACCATAACCCAAACCATAACCCAAACCATAACCCAAACAATAACCCTAACCCAAACCATAACCCTAACCCAAACCATAACCCTAACCCAAACCATAACCCTAACCCAAACCATAACCCTAACCCAAACCATAACCCTAACCCAAGCCATAACCAGATTCCCAACCATAACCATAACCCCAACCAAAACCATATTCCCAACCATAGCCATAACTCCAACCATATCCCCAACCATAACCATAACCCTAACCGATAACCCCAACCATAACACCAACCAAAACCCCAACCATAACCCAAACCCTAACCCCAACCCCTAACAATAACCCTAACCCTAACCCAAACCATAACCCCTAACCCCTAACAATAACCCTAACCCAAACCATAACCCCAACCCCTAACAATAACCCTAACCTAAACCATAACCCCAACCATAACCATAACCCAAACCATAACCATAACCCAAAACATAACCCCTAACCCCTAACAATAACCCTCAACAAAACCATAACCCCAACCCCTAACAATAACCCTAACCCAAACCATAACCCCAATCATAACCATAACCCAAACCATAACCCCTAATCCCTTACAATAACCCTAGCCCAAACCATAACCCCAACCCCTAACAATAACCCTAACCTAAACCATAACCATAACCCAAACCATAACCCCTAACCCCTAACAAGAACCCTAACCCAAACCATAATCCCATCCATAGCCATAACCCCAACCATAACCATAACCCAAACCATAACCCCCAACCCCTAACAATAACCATAACCCAAACCATAACCCCCAACCCCTAACAATAACCCTAACCCAAACAATAACCCAAACCATAACCCAAACCATAACCCAAACCATAACCCAAACCATAACCCAAACCATAACCCAAACCATAACCCAAACCATAACCCAAACCATAACCCAAACCATAACCCAAACCATAACCCCAACCATAACCATAACCCAAACCATAACCATAACCCAAAACATAACCCCTAACCCCTAACAATAACCCTCAACCAAACCATAACCCCAACCCCTAACAATAACCCTAACCCAAACCATAACCCCAATCATAACCATAACCCAAACCATAACCCCTAATCCCTTACAATAACCCTAACCCAATAACCCTAACCCTAACCCTAACCCTAACCCTAACCCTAACCCTAACCCTAACCCTAACCCTAACCCTAACCCTAACCCTAACCCTAACCCTAACCCTAACCCTAACCCAAACCATAACCCCAATCATAACCATAATCCAAACCATAACCCCTAATCCCTTACAATAACCCTAGCCCAAACCATAACCCCAACCCCTAACAATAACCCTAACCTAAACCATAACCATAACCCAAACCATAACCCCTAACCCCTAACAAGAACCCTAACCCAAACCATAATCCCATCCATAGCCATAACCCCAACCATAACCATAACCCAAACCATAACCCCCAACCCCTAACAATAACCATAACCCAAACCATAACCCCCAACCCCTAACAATAACCCTAACCCAAACAATAACCCAAACCATAACCCAAACCATAACCCAAACCATAACCCAAACCATAACCCAAACCATAACCCAAACCATAACCCAAACCATAACCCAAACCATAACCCAAACCATAACCCAAACCATAACCCAAACCATAACCCAAACCATAACCCAAACCATAACCCAAACCATAACCCAAACCATAACCCAAACCATAACCCCAACCATAACCATAACCCAAACCATAACCATAACCCAAAACATAACCCCTAACCCCTAACAATAACCCTCAACCAAACCATAACCCCAACCCCTAACAATAACCCTAACCCAAACCATAACCCCAATCATAACCATAACCCAAACCAGAACCCAAACCATAACCCCTAATCCCTTACAATAACCCTAACCCAAACCATAACCCCAACCCCTAACAATAACCCTAACCTAAACCATAACCCCTAACAAGAACCCTAACACAAACCATAATCCCATCCATAGCCATAACCCCAACCATAACCATAACCCAAACCATAACCCCCAACCCCTAACAATAACCCTAACCCAAACCATAATCCCATCCATAGCCATAACCCCAACCATAACCATAACCCAAACCATAACCCCCAACCCCTAACAATAACCCTAACCCAAACCATAACCCAAACAACCATAACCACGTGCTGCCAGAGGACCTCGGCACGCCCGGTGAATACCTTGTTGAAGACAGGCAGGCCTCGGTTCACCTTGTTGGCCAAAGTGGCAAAGGACCTGTGGGGAGGGGGGAGGGGGGGGAGATGTCGGTTCCAACTTTCCTGGAAAACAGACGGATAGACGGCCTCCTGGCACGCCTACCGGGAATCGTCCTGGTCTTTAGATTTTTCGTCTGACAACAATTCGTCCCACTCTGGATGACAAAATGGGGAAACAAGTGCCATCTATCACATATAAACCGAAAGCCTTTTAATGACCGACTATCTGGTAAACGTCCCAGACAAGACCGGCAGGCCGGCCCTCTCGGTTAAAAATGGACTGAGCATCTGCCAATTACCGACTCTAACCTTGCCTTGACTGGCTCCAAAATGGAAAAAAATAACATCTTGTACATTTAAGTTTCAATTACTCACGTTTCACTGTATTCCACCACCCCATCAAACTGTCCGTATCCTGTGAAGAAGATAGGAAGGAAGGGCGTAAGTGAGACGAGACGGAAAGAGGCGGCGGCTGAGAGAGAGCGAGAGAGAGAGCGAGAGAGAGCGAGAGAGCGAGAGAGCAAGAGAGCAAGAGAGCAAGAGAGCAAACGAGAGAGAGAGAGAGAGCGCGGGAGCAAACGAGAGAGAGAGAGCGTGGGAGCAAACGAGAGAGAGAGAGCGCGGGAGCAAACGACAGAGAGAGAGAGCGCGAGAGCAAACGAGCGCGAACGAGAGCGAGCGGGCGCGAGAGCGAGCGGGCGCGAGAGCGAGCGGGCGCGAGTGCGAACGGGCGGCCGCGAGAGCGAACGGGCGGGCGCGAGAGCGAACGGGCGGGCGCGAGAGCGAATGGGCGGGCGCGAGAGTTATGGTTGAGAGCGAGAACGAGCGCGAGAGCGAGAACGAGCGCGAGAGCGAACGGGCGGGGCGCGAGAGCGAACGGGCGGGCGCGAGAGCGAACAAGCGGGCGCGAGAGCGAACGGGCGGGCGCGAGAGTTATGGTTGAGAGCGAGAACGAGCGCGAGAACGAGCGCGAGAACGAGCGCGAGAACGAGTGCGAGAGAAAGAGAAAAAAAGAGAGAGAGAAAGAAGAGGAAGAAGAAGAAGAAGAAGAAGAAGAAGAAGAAGAAGAAGAAGAAGAAGAAGAAGAAGAAGAAGAAGAAGAAGAAGAAGAGGAAGAAGAAGAGGAAGAAGAAGAGGAAGAAGAAGAGGAAGAAGAAGAGGAAGAAGAAGAGGAAGAAGAAGAGGAAGAAGAAGAAGAAGAAGAAGAAGAAGATGAAGAAGAAGAAGAAGAAGAGGAAGAAGAAGAGGAAGAAGAAGAAGAAGAAGAAGAGGAAGAAGAACAAGAGGAAGAAGAACAAGCGGAAGAAGAACAAGAGGAAGAGGAACAAGAAGAAGAGGAACAAGAAGAAGAGGAACAAGAAGAAGAAGAAGAAGAAGAGGAAGAGGAAGAAGAGGGAGGGGAAGAGGGAGGGGAAGAGGGAGGGGAAGAGGAGGGAGAGGGGGGGAAGAGGAGGGAGAGGGGGGAAGAGGAGGGAGAGGGGGGGAAGAGGAGGGAGAGGGGGGGAAGAGGAGGGAGAGGGGGGGAAGAGGAGGGAGAGGGGGGGAAGAGGAGGGAGAGGGGGGGAAGAGGAGGGAGAGGGGGGGCAGCGGTCGGGGGGAGGAGAAGGGGGGCGGCCGGGGGGAGGAGAAGACATTGACGTTGTCCAAGATGCTGGCGGAAGCTGATCTGATCCCTCCGGCCGTGGCGATGAGCGAGGCCCCAAAGGTGAAGGGCGTCAGGGCCAGGCCGGCGATGGCCGTCACGCCGGTTACTTTGGCCTTCTGGTGGAAGGTGGCCAGGTGGCCGGCCAGGGCGCGGAGCTTCACCACGTGCTGCCAGAGGACCTCATCGCGCCAGGTGAATACCTTGTTGAAGACAGGCAGGGCTCGGTTCACCTTGTTGGTCAAAGTGGAAAATGACCTGTGGGGAGGGGGGAGATGTCGGTTCCAACTTCCCTGGAAAACAGACGGATAGACGGCCTCCCGGCACGCCTACCGGGAATTGTCCCGGTCTTTAAATTCTTCGTCTGACGACAACTCGTCCCACTCTGGATGAGAAAATGGGGGAAAAAAGTGCCATCTATCACATATAAACCGAAAGCCTTTTTATGACCGACTGTGTGTGTGGTGGGGGGTCACCTCTTTTGGGGCGCCACATTACTGGACAATATTGCAGGGTTTTTGGGTCGGAAAAAATAATTGCAGGGTGCACTTTTTCCAAACGGCCACAAGATGGTGGCAAGAGATCATATTACTGGGAAGTAATTTTCAAATCAAAGCGTATGGGAGGCATTTTGGTTTTCAAGACCAATTGCGGGTTATGTCATTAATCTTGCCTACGAATAAACTAGTTTCAGGGTTAGGGTTATAGTCAATTAAAAGTCAAATCAATTAGAAGAAACTTACATAAGACGACATCTTGAGACAACTTGCGTTGGCGCCCAAAAGAACCTGTAAAGTGGTATGGATTGAGAACGTGTTGCTGCAGTACTTTTTACTTTGAAAAAAATACAAGGCACAACGATATATATTATCATTTAAAATTGACAATATATAGTGGTAGCTCGACAAGAAAGAGAAAGATAGAGAGAGGAGAAGGAGAGGAGGGAGAGAGAGAGAGAGAGAGAGAGAGAGGAGAAGAAGAGGAGGGAGAGAGAGAAGAAGAGGAGGGAGAGAGAGAAGAAGAGGAGGGAGAGAGAGAGGCGGCGGTCGGGGGGAGAGAGAGAGAAAAAAAAGAGAAAAAAGAGAGAAATAAAGAGAAAAAGAGAGAAAGAGAAAAAAAGAGAAAGAGAAAATAAGAGAACCAAACCATAACCCCTAACCCCTAACAATAACCCTAACCCAAACCATAACCCCAACCCCTGACAATAACCCTAACCTAAACCATAACCCCAACCATAACCATAACCCAAACCATAATCATAACCCAAAACATAACCCCTAACCCCTAACAATAACCCTCAACCAAACCATAACCCCAACCCCTAACAATAACCCTAACCCAAACCAGAACCCCAATCATAACCATAACCCAAACCATAACCCCTAATCCCTTACAATAACCCTAACCTAAACCATAACCCCTAACAAGAACCCTAACCCAAACCATAATCCCATCCATAGCCATAACCCCAACCATAACCATAACCCAAACCATAACCCCCAACCCCTAACAATAACCCTAACCCAAACCATAACCCAAACCATTACCCAAACCATAACCCAAACCATAACCCAAACCATAACCCAAACCATAACCCAAACCATAACCCAAACCATAACCCAAACCATAACCCAAACCATAACCCAAACCATAACCCAAACCATAACCCAAACCATAACCCAAACCATAACCCAAACCATAACCCAAACCATAACCCAAACCGTAACCCAAACCATAACCCAAACCGTAAACCAAACCATAACCCAAACCGTAACCCAAACCATAACCCAAACCGTAACCCAAACCATAACCCAAACCATAACCCAAACCATAACCCAAACCATAACCCAAACCATAACCCAAACCATAACCCAAACCATAACCCAAACCATAACCCCTAACCCCTAACAATAACCCTAACCCAAACCATAACCCCAACGCCTAACAATAACCCTAACCCAAACCATAACCCCAACCCCTAACAACAACCCTAACCTAAACAATAACCCCAACCATAACCATAACCCCTAACCCCTACCAATAACCCTAACCCAAACCATAACCCAAATGCCTAACAATAACCCTAACCCAAACCATAATCCCATCCATAACCATAACCCCAACAATAACCCTAACCCCTAACCCCTAAAAATAACGCTAACCCAAACCTTAACCCCAACCATAACCTTAACCATAACCGCAAACCAAACCATAACCCCTAAACCCTAACAATAACCCTAACCTTAACCATAACCCCAAACATAACCTTAAGCATAACCGTAAACCAAACCATAACCCCTAAACCCTAACAATAACCCTAACCCAAACCATAACCCCAACCATAACCATAACCCCTAACCCCTACCAATAACCCTAACCCAAACCATAACCCAAATCCCTAACAATAACCCTAACCCAAACCATAACCCCAACCCCTAACAATAACCCTAACCTAAACCATAACCCCAACCATAACCCCAACCATAACCATAACCATAACCCAAACCATAACCCCTAACCCCTAACAATAACCCTAACCCAAACCCCTAACAAGAACCCTAACCCAAACCATAACCCCAACCATAACCAGATTTCCAACCATAACCATAACCCCAACCAAAACCATATTCCCAACCATAGCCATAACTCCAACCATATCCCCAACCATAACCATAACCCTAACCGATAACCCCAACCATAACACCAACCATAACCCCAACCATAACCCAAACCCTAACCCCAACCCCTAACAATAACCCTAACCCTAACCCAAACCATAACCCCTAACCCCTAACAATATCCCTAACCCAAACCATAACCCCTAACAATAACCCTAACCCAAACCATAACCCCAACCCCTAACAATAACCATAACCCAAACCATAACCCCTAACCCCTAACAATAACCCTAACCCAAACCATAACCCCAACCCCTAACAATAACCCTAACCCAAAAACCTAACCCAAACCATAACCATAACCCCAACCATAACCATAACCCCAACCATAACCATAACCCAAACCATAACCCCTAACAATAACCCTAACCCAAACCATAACCCCAACCCCTAACAATAACCCTAACCTAAACCATAACCCCAACCATAACCATAACCCAAACCATAACCATAACCCAAAACATAACCCCTAACCCCTAACAATTACCCCTTAACAAAACCATAACCCCAACCCCTAACAATAACCCTAACCCAAACCATAACCCCAATCATAACCATAACCCAAACCATAACCCCTAATCCCTTACAATAATCCTAGCCCAAACCATAACCCCAACCCCTAACAATAACCCTAACCTAAACCATAACCATAACCCAAACCATAACCCCTAACCCCTAACAAGAACCCTAACCCAAACCATAATCCCATCCATAGCCATAACCCCAACCATAACCATAACCCAAACCATAACCCCCAACCCCTAACAATAACCATAACCCAAACCATAACCCCCAACCCCTAACAATAACCCTAACCCAAACAATAACCCAAACCATAACCCAAACCATAACCCAAACCATAACCCAAACCATAACCCAAACCATAACCCAAACCATAACCCAAACCATAACCCAAACCATAACCCAAACCATAACCCAAACCATAACCCAAACCATAACCCAAACCATAACCCAAACCATAACCCAAACCATAACCCAAACCATAACCCAAACCATAACCCAAACCATAACCCAAACCATAACCCAAACCATAACCCAAACCATAACCCAAACCATAACCCAAACCATAACCCAAACCATAACCCAAACCATAACCCAAACCATAACCCAAACCATAACCCAAACCATAACCCAAACCATAACCCAAACCATAACCCAAACCATAACCCAAACCATAACCCAAACCATAACCCAAACCATAACCCAAACCATAACCCAAACCATAACCCAAACCATAACCCAAACCATAACCCAAACCATAACCCAAACCATAACCCAAACCATAACCCAAACCATAACCCAAACCATAACCCAAACCATAACCCAAACCATAACCCAAACCATAACCCAAACCATAACCCAAACCATAACCCCTAACCCCTAACAATAACCCTAACCCAAACCATAACCCCAACGCCTAACAATAACCCTAACCCAAACCATAACCCCAACCCCTAACAACAACCCTAACCTAAACAATAACCCCAACCATAACCATAACCCCTAACCCCTACCAATAACCCTAACCCAAACCATAACCCAAATGCCTAACAATAACCCTAACCCAAACCATAATCCCATCCATAACCATAACCCCAACAATAACCCTAACCCCTAACCCCTAAAAATAACGCTAACCCAAACCTTAACCCCAACCATAACCTTAACCATAACCGCAAACCAAACCATAACCCCTAAACCCTAACAATAACCCTAACCTTAACCATAACCCCAAACATAACCTTAAGCATAACCGGAAACCAAACCATAACCCCTAAACCCTAACAATAACCCTAACCCAAACCATAACCCCAACCATAACCATAACCCCTAACCCCTACCAATAACCCTAACCCAAACCATAACCCAAATCCCTAACAATAACCCTAACCCAAACCATAACCCCAACCCCTAACAATAACCCTAACCTAAACCATAACCCCAACCATAACCCCAACCATAACCATAACCATAACCCAAACCATAACCCCTAACCCCTAACAATAACCCTAACCCAAACCCCTAACAAGAACCCTAACCCAAACCATAACCCCAACCATAACCAGATTTCCAACCATAACCATAACCCCAACCAAAACCATATTCCCAACCATAGCCATAACTCCAACCATATCCCCAACCATAACCATAACCCTAACCGATAACCCCAACCATCACACCAACCATAACCCCAACCATAACCCAAACCCTAACCCCAACCCCTAACAATAACCCTAACCCTAACCCAAACCATAACCCCTAACCCCTAACAATATCCCTAACCCAAACCATAACCCCTAACAATAACCCTAACCCAAACCATAACCCCAACCCCTAACAATAACCATAACCCAAACCATAACCCCTAACCCCTAACAATAACCCTAACCCAAACCATAACCCCAACCCCTAACAATAACCCTAACCCAAAACCTAACCCAAACCATACCCATAACCCCAACCATAACCATAACCCAAACCATAACCCCTAACAATAACCCTAACTCAAACCATAACCCCAACCCCTAACAATAACCCTAACCTAAACTGTTACGACTCCCCCTGGGGTATGATATACCAGGGAGTCGCAACTATCACAGCAGACAGGTTCGGTCAAAGATGAGTTCGGACACACATTGCAAGTAGCCTTCAGTTATTTTTATTTACAATAAAGTCAACAAAACAGACTACGGGATAACATAGGGGAAGCACGAGATATTAAAGTGGCACCCTCAAATAAACACGGTAAAACCCCCTCCCAGACAGGTGTCCAAATGAACACCCACAAAAATACAGGAAATCAGACCGAAGGATGCCACCGTTAAACTGATGTAATATAATCTAGACAGGGGAATAACTGTGTCTAAATGCACAAACTATATGTATACCCAAGGGTGTCTAAACTTATCTCAAGTCCCCCTATGCAACCCAAAATCATTAACACCACATACAAAATATAACATGGAGTAACGTACTCACAAGCCTGCAACTCAGCAAGGCAAGGGCCAGGGCAAGAAGGCAAGGTAAAAGGCAAGGGCCAGGGCAAGAAGAAGGGGTGAACTGACTACTGAAAAGGCTTTAAATAAGGGCAGGAGGGATGATTGGGGAATTAATTACAGCTGTGTTTGGCCTGGGCAGGGCTCTGTCACAGGGGTGGAGCCAGAGCTGGAGATAAAACACCTCCTACTGGTGTGTGTCCAGGCTGCCAGCCGTAACACCTCCCCCCTCAAGAGTCAACCTGTTGACGAAACCGAACCACCAACCTGCCCCAATCAATCAATACACTCCTGTTAAAACTCTCCTAAACTTGAGATAGGGCATTGTCCGGTGGGCGTCCGCGCCAGCCGATGACAAGGCGTGGCCGGTCTGGCGGGCGTCCGCGCCGGCCGGTGATGAGCCGTGGCCGATCTGGCGGGCGTCCATGCCAGCCAGAAACGAGACGAGGAAGAGGTCGGTCCGGCGGGCGTCCGCGCCAGCCGATGACAATGCCTGGCCGGTCTGGCGGGCGTCCGTGCCGGCCGGTGATGAGCCGTGGCCGATCTGGCGGGCGTCCATGCCAGCCAGAAATGAGATGAGGAAGTGGTCGGTCCGGCGGGCGTCCGCGCCGGCCGGTGATGAGCCGTGGCCGATCTGGCGGGCGTCCATGCCAGCCAGAAACGAGACGAGGAAGAGGTCGGTCCGGCGGGCGTCCGCGCCAGCCGATGACAATGCCTGGCCCGTCTGGCGGGCGTCCGTGCCGGCCGGTGATGAGCCGTGGCCGATCTGGCGGGCGTCCATGCCAGCCAGAAACGAGATGAGGAAGTGGTCGGTCCGGAGGGCGTCCGCGCCGGCCGGTGATGAGCTGTGGCCGATCTGGCGGGCGTCCACGCCAGCCGAGGACAAGGCGTGGCCGGTCTGGTGGGCGTCCGCACCGGTCCTTTAAGTCTTGGCCAAGCCCCCTTCCTTTAGGAGACACTAGAATTTTAGAACGGTCAGGCACCTTACCCTGGTTGTTCGGAGGGTCGCCAACTCCCTCGTCCAGGGGTGCCAGAGCTTTGCCGCTCTTGCAGTTGCCGGCACCATCATCCAGGGGCGCCGGAGCATTGCTACCACTTCTGGGCGGGCAGTTGCTGGCCAGAACGGTGCTTGGCAGAACAGTGCTAGAAAGAACTGTGCCTGGAAGGCCGGCCGGCACCGGAAGCCTGGTTAGTGGCTTCGGCACGGGTGCGACTGGCGGCCCCAGTGGCGACAGGAGTACTTTGCGTGGCCTCGGCACCGAAACTTGGGGTGCTTTCTGCAGGCTGATCCTCGCGGCGGGCATTTTCTTCATGCATTGTGCTATTTTATTTCTTTCTTCGAATGCGTTTTCCTTTTCAAGCCACTCTTGCTCCAATTTTTTTTTTCTAAATTGTCCTGCTCCAAAATATTTTCTCTTTCAATCAGTTCTTTTTCTTTTCGCTCTGCTTTCAAGGCCTTTTCTCTTTCTAGTCGATCTTGCTCTAAGGCCTTTTCTCTTTCTAGTCGATCTTGCTCCAAGGCTTTTTCTTTCTCTTGCCTCTTAAATTCCAAAACTCTTTCTTTCTCAAGACATTCTTGAGCTACACGTGCTTTCTCTACACGCTCAAGCTCCAAAGCTTTTTCTCTCGCAAGCCATTCTTGCTCCACACGTGCTTTCTCTACACGCTCTAACTCCAAAGCTTTTTCTTTTGCAAGCCATTCTTGAGCTACACGTGCTTTCTCTACACGCTCAAGCTCCAAAGCTTTTTCTTTCTCATGGCCAAACTCAGCCACGGCCTGTCCAGGCTTTAATTTGTGATTTCTGAACTTTTGGCGGTACGCCTCAGGCACCAGTTCGTAAACGCGCAACACTGCTCTATTTACCTTATCATATACCAACCTGTCTTCTATCGACAGTGTACTCAAAGCTTCGAGGCCTTTCCCTGACAGTTTCCTTTGTAAGACTAGAGCCCAGCCTTCTTCTGGCCACTTATTGGACAGCGCTATCCGTTCAAACGCACCAAACCACGCCTCGACGTTCGTCTCACTGAAAGGCTGTACAAGCGGAAGGCTTTCACTAACTTTAAACCCCCTACTTTCTACCATATTAGAACTCTTTGAGAGTTCAATCTCCCGCCTTTTTAGTTCAATCTCAAACTCCATTTTCTTGAGGGCCAGCTGATGAGCATACTCCCTATCCCTAGCCTCATTTTGCATACGTAATATCTTTAGAGCAATGGGGGCATTTTCCCCAATAGATACAGCACCATATCCCTCTGGTTTTCCTTTTAAACAAGCCCTTGGATTTATAACTAGAGCCTTTACATTCAAGGTGACACCATCCCTGCCTACCTCATCTTTCTCCATCTAGACAGGGGCCCTTGCCTTCACCGGCCTACTGCACATGCAGTCCGTACCACCAATGACCAAACTGCTGCTGTGATAACAGATCTTAATGATCTCCCGGACGAGCCCCCACTTGTTACGACTCCCCCTGGGGTATGATATACCAGGGAGTCGCAACTATCACAGCAGACAGGTTCGGTCAAAGATGAGTTCGGACACACATTGCAAGTAGCCTTCAGTTATTTTTATTTACAATAAAGTCAACAAAACAGACTACGGGATAACATAGGGGAAGCACGAGATATTAAAGTGGCACCCTCAAATAAACACGGTAAAACCCCCTCCCAGACAGGTGTCCAAATGAACACCCACAAAAATACAGGAAATCAGACCGAAGGATGCCACCGTTAAACTGATGTAATATAATCTAGACAGGGGAATAACTGTCTAAATGCACAAACTATATGTATACCCAAGGGTGTCTAAACTTATCTCAAGTCCCCCTATGCAACCCAAAATCATTAACACCACATACAAAATATAACATGGAGTAACGTACTCACAAGCCTGCAACTCAGCAAGGCAAGGGCCAGGGCAAGAAGGCAAGGTAAAAGGCAAGGGCCAGGGCAAGAAGAAGGGGTGAACTGACTACTGAAAAGGCTTTAAATAAGGGCAGGAGGGATGATTGGGGAATTAATTACAGCTGTGTTTGGCCTGGGCAGGGCTCTGTCACAGGGGTGGAGCCAGAGCTGGAGATAAAACACCTCCTACTGGTGTGTGTCCAGGCTGCCAGCCGTAACATAAACCATAACCCCATCCATAACCATAACCCAAACCATAACCATAATCCCATCCATAGCCATAACCTCAACCATAACCATAACCCAAACCATAACCCCCAACCCCTAACAATAACCCTAACCCAAACCATAACCCAAACCATTACCCAAACCATAACCCAAACCATAACCCAAACCATAACCCAAACCATAACCCAAACCATAACCTAAACCATAACCCAAACCATAACCCAAACCATAACCCAAACCATAACCCAAACCATAACCCAAACCATAACCAAACCATAACCCAAACCATAACCCAAACCATAACCCAAACCATAACCCAAACCATAACCCAAACCATAACCCAAACCATAACCCAAACCATAACCCAAACCATAACCCAAACCATAACCCAAACCATAACCCAAACCATAACCCAAACCATAACCCAAACCATAACCCAAACCATAACCCAAACCATAACCCAAACCATAACCCAAACCATAACCCCTAACCCCTAACAATAACCCTAACCCAAACCATAACCCAAATGCCTAACAATAACCCTAACCCAAACCATAATCCCATCCATAACCATAACCCCAACAATAACCCTAACCCCTAACCCCTAAAAATAACGCTAACCCAAACCTTAACCCCAACCATAACCTTAACCATAACCGCAAACCAAACCATAACCCCTAAACCCTAACAATAACCCTAACCTTAACCATAACCCCAAACATAACCTTAAGCATAACCGTAAACCAAACCATAACCCCTAAACCCTAACAATAACCCTAACCCAAACCATAACCCCAACCATAACCATAACCCCTAACCCCTACCAATAACCCTAACCCAAACCATAACCCAAATCCCTAACAATAACCCTAACCCAAACCATAACCCCAACCCCTAACAATAACCCTAACCTAAACCATAACCCCAACCATAACCCCAACCATAACCATAACCATAACCCAAACCATAACCCCTAACCCCTAACAATAACCCTAACCCAAACCCCTAACAAGAACCCAAACCATAACCCCAACCATAACCAGATTCCCAACCATAACCATAACCCCAACCAAAACCATATTCCCAACCATAGCCATAACTCCAACCATATCCCCAACCATAACCATAACCCTAACCGAGAACCCCAACCATAACACCAACCATAACCCCAACCATAACCCAAACCCTAACCCCAACCCCTAACAATAACCCTAACCCTAACCCAAACCATAACCCCTAACCCCTAACAATATCCCTAACCCAAACCATAACCCCTAACAATAACCCTAACCCAAACCATAACCCCAACCCCTAACAATAACCATAACCCAAACCATAACCCCTAACCCCTAACAATAACCCTAACCCAAACCATAACCCCAACCCCTAACAATAACCCTAACCCAAAACCTAACCCAAACCATACCCATAACCCCAACCATAACCATAACCCAAACCATAACCCAAACCATAACCCCTAACCCCTAACAATAACCCTAACCCAAACCGTAACCCCAACCCCTAACAATAACCCTAACCTAAACCATAACCCCAACCATAACCATAACCCAAAACATAACCCCTAACCCCTAACAATAACCCTCAACAAAACCATAACCCCAACCCCTAACAATAACCCTAACCCAAACCATAACCCCAATCATAACCATAACCCAAACCATAACCCCTAATCCCTTACAATAACCCTAGCCCAAACCATAACCCCAACCCCTAACAATAACCCTAACCTAAACCATAACCATAACCCAAACCATAACCCCTAACCCCTAACAAGAACCCTAACCCAAACCATAATCCCATCCATAGCCATAACCCCAACCATAACCATAACCCAAACCATAACCCCCAACCCCTAACAATAACCATAACCCAAACCATAACCCCCAACCCCTAACAATAACCCTAACCCAAACCATAACCCAAACCATAACCCAAACCATAACCCCAACCATAACCATAACCCAAACCATAACCATAACCCAAAACATAACCCCTAACCCCTAACAATAACCCTCAACCAAACCATAACCCCAACCCCTAACAATAACCCTAACCCAAACCATAACCCCAATCATAACCATAACCCAAACCATAACCCCTAATCCCTTACAATAACCCCAACCCAAACCATAACCCCAACCCCTAACAATAACCCTAACCTAAACCATAACCCCTAACAAGAACCCTAACCCAAACCATAATCCCATCCATAGCCATAACCCCAACCATAACAGTGATAATTTTACAATTGGCACACTGCGAGTCCCAGGGATTCGCTTGTCTGAAAACTGTGCGTCCCAGGAAACTTGTCACGAGTCCCAACATACTACGGATGCAAATAAAACATAAACAACGATACATAAACATTCAGATTTAATTTATTTATTATATGGTTTAGGGTTAGGGTTTATTTATCATTGTACTAGTCTTTCAGCTCGTAGATCCTCCTCTCTTTGCAGCCTTTCCACTTTTCCAGGGCCTTTTGATGGTTCACACTTTTAGCCAGCTGCACTACCATCAGTTTGTGCTGAGTTTCCACTTGCAGCCTGTTTCTTTTCTTTGTGAGGATTCTGTTCTGCACAGAAAAACCTCTCTCACAGCCAGCTGTATGCACAGCTGATGTAAGAGCCAGCTGAGCCAATCTTATCATGTTTGGCATCTCTTCACTGTGGTACTGGCTGATCAGTTTCCAGAGATTGCTCATCTTGTCTCTTGGGTACTTTTCAGCCAGTACAATTTGCTTGAGCATTATATATATCTTCCATGGACATCCAATGTACAACTTTCAATAAAGCTGTAACTACTTTGTCTTTTGTTGCTGATGCCTTTTGTTCGATTTTTGTTGTTGTTATTTCGCAATGTGGGAAATTCCAGTGCCAACTTGTGTCCGGGCAAAACTATGTGTCTATCCAGGGTGCATTTTTGAAAATTCGTGCATTTAGCTGCCGCAATCAATCCATTTACCTGCTTGTTATCCGTACAAACAGCACAGTACATGAAATTATTTTCCTCGTCATATCGTAACCACGCGAACAGCTGCAACCAAGTCTTTTGAAATGTGCGTATTTTTCCTTGCTTACCCCGTTTTGCTTCATGATCATCGATCGAATCTTCTGCAGTTCTTTTCTTACTAGTTGTATTTTTAACTGCGAAATAACTATCCAGACTGTTTTGCTTTTTCTGAAACATTTTTTTATCTTTCTTACACTATTACGAAACTCTTGCTATTGCTTCCTCTCCTGCGTCTGCTAGTGTCTGCTAGTCTCGTTCACGCGAGAATTATTTCGCAAAGATTATGTGGAATAAATTGGTTTGCTATCGGATATATGTGTTTTGGTTTTTTTTTGATAAAAATTTCTTTGCGTCCGAAAAAAGCACATTACTTGAAATTGTGCGTCTGGAAGAAAAGCTGTGCGTATCAGACGCAGGACGCAGAGGTAACGAGAACACTGCCATAACCATAACCCAAACCATAACCCAAACCATAACCCAAACCATAACCCAAACCATAACCCAAACCATAACCCAAACCATAACCCAAACCATAACCCAAACCATAACCCAAACCATAACCCAAACCATAACCCAAACCATAACCCAAACCATAACCCAAACCATAACCCAAACCATAACCCAAACCATAACCCAAACCATAACCCAAACCATAACCCAAACCATAACCCAAACCATAACCCAAACCATAACCCAAACAATAACCCAAACAATAACCCTAACCCAAACCATAACCCTAACCCAAACCATAACCCTAACCCAAACCATAACCCTAACCCAAACCATAACCCTAACCCAAACCATAACCCTAACCCAAACCATAACCAGATTCCCAACCATAACCATAACCCCAACCAAAACCATATTCCCAACCATAGCCATAACTCCAACCATATCGCCAACCATAACCATAACCCTAACCGATAACCCCAACCATAACACCAACCATAACCCCAACCTAACCCAAACCCTAACCCCAACCCCTAACAATAACCCTAACCCTAACCCAAACCATAACCCCTAACCCCTAACAATATCCCTAACCCAAACCATAACCCCTAACAATAACCCTAACCCAAACCATAACCCCAACCCCTAACAATAACCATAACCCAAACCATAACCCCTAACCCCTAACAATAACCCTAACCCAAACCATAACCCCAACCCCTAACAATAACCCTAACCCAAAAACCTAACCCAAACCATAACCATAACCCCAACCATAACCATAACCCAAACCATAACCCCTAACCCCTAACAATAACCCTAACCCAAACCATAAGCCCAACCCCTAACAATAACCCTAACCTAAACCATAACCCCAACCATAACCATAACCCCAACCATAACCATAACCCAAAACATAACCCCTAACCCCTAACAATAACCCTCAACAAAACCATAACCCCAACCCCTAACAATAACCCTAACCCAAACCATAACCCCAATCATAACCATAACCCAAACCATAACCCCTAATCCCTTACAATAACCCTAGCCCAAACCATAACCCCAACCCCTAACAATAACTCTAACCTAAACCATAACCATAACCCAAACCATAACCCCTAACAAGAACCCTAACCCAAACCATAATCCCATTCATAGCCATAACCCCAACCATAACCATAACCCAAACCATAACCCCCAACCCCTAACAATAACCATAACCCAAACCATAACCCCCAACCCCTAACAATAACCCTAACCCAAACCATAACCCAAACCATAACCCAAACCATAACCCAAACCATAACCCAAACCATAACCCAAACCATAACCCAAACCATAACCCAAACCATAACCCAAACCATAACCCAAACCATAACCCAAACCATAACCCAAACCATAACCCAAACCATAACCCAAACCATAACCCAAACCATAACCCCAACCATAACCATAACCCAAACCATAACCATAACCCAAAACATAACCCCTAACCCCTAACAATAACCCTCAACCAAACCATAACCCCAACCCCTAACAATAACCCTAACCCAAACCATAACCCCAATCATAACCATAACCCAAACCATAACCCCTAATCCCTTACAATAACCCTAACCCAAACCATAACCCCAACCCCTAACAATAACCCTAACCTAAACCATAACCCCTAACAAGAACCCTAACCCAAACCATAATCCCATCCATAGCCATAACCCCAACCATAACCATAACCCAAACCATAACCCCCAACCCCTAACAATAACCCTAACCCAAACCATAATCCCATCCATAGCCATAACCCCAACCATAACCATAACCCAAACCATAACCCCCAACCCCTAACAATAACCCTAACCCAAACCATAACCCAAACAACCATAACCACGTGCTGCCAGAGGACCTCGGCGCGCCAGGTGAATACCTTGTTGAAGACAGGCAGGGCTCGGTTCACCTTGTTGGTCAAAGTGGAAAATGACCTGTGGGGAGGGGGGAGATGTCGGTTCCAACTTCCCTGGAAAACAGACGGATAGACGGCCTCCCGGCACGCCTACCGGGAATCGTCCCAGTCTTTAAATTCTTCGTCTGACGACAACTCGTCCCACTCTGGATGAGAAAATGGGGGAAAAAAGTGCCATCTATCACATATAAACCGAAAGCCTTTTTATGACCGACTGTGTGTGGTGGGGGGTGGGGGGTCACCTCTTTTGGGGCGCCACATTACTGGACAATATTGCAGGGTTTTTGGGTCGGAAAAAATAATTGCAGGGTGTACTTTTTCCAAACGGCCACAAGATGGCAGCAGGAGATCATATTACTGGGAAGTAATTTTCAAATCAAAGCGTATGGGAGGCATTTTGGTTTTCAAGACCAATTGCGGGTTATGTCATTAATCTTGCCTACGAATAAACTAGTTTCAGGGTTAGGGTTATAGTCAATTAAAAGTCAAATCAATTAGAAGAAACTTACATAAGACGACATCTTGAAACAACTTGCGTTGGCGCCCAAAAGAACCTGTAAAGTGGTATGGATTGAGAACGTGTTGCTGCAGTACTTTTTACTTTGAAAAAAATACAAGGCACAACGATATATATTATCATTTAAAATTGACAATATATAGTGGTAGCTCGACAAGAAAGAGAAAGATAGAGAGAGGAGAAGGAGAGGAGGGAGAGAGAGAGAGAGAGAGAGAGAGGAGAAGAAGAGGAGGGAGAGAGAGAAGAAGAGGAGGGAGAGAGAGAAGAAGAGGAGGGAGAGAGAGAGGCGGCGGTCGGGGGGAGAGAGAGAGAAAAAAAAGAGAAAAAAGAGAGAAATAAAGAGAAAAAGAGAGAAAGAGAAAAAAAGAGAAAGAGAAAATAAGAGAACCAAACCATAACCCCTAACCCCTAACAATAACCCTAACCCAAACCATAACCCCAACCCCTGACAATAACCCTAACCTAAACCATAACCCCAACCATAACCATAACCCAAACCATAATCATAACCCAAAACATAACCCCTAACCCCTAACAATAACCCTCAACCAAACCATAACCCCAACCCCTAACAATAACCCTAACCCAAACCAGAACCCCAATCATAACCATAACCCTAACCCAAACCAGAACCCCAATCATAACCATAACCCAAACCATAACCCCTAATCCCTTACAATAACCCTAACCCAAACCATAACCCCAACCCCTAACAATAACCCTAACCTAAACCATAACCCCTAACAAGAACCCTAACCCAAACCATAATCCCATCCATAGCCATAACCCCAACCATAACCATAACCCAAACCATAACCCCCAACCCCTAACAATAACCCTAACCCAAACCATAACCCAAACCATTACCCAAACCATAACCCAAACCATAACCCAAACCATAACCCAAACCATAACCCAAACCATAACCCAAACCATAACCCAAACCATAACCCAAACCATAACCCAAACCATAACCCAAACCATAACCCAAACCATAACCCAAACCATAACCCAAACCATAACCCAAACCATAACCCAAACCATAACCCAAACCATAACCCAAACCATAACCCAAACCGTAACCCAAACCGTAACCCAAACCATAACCCAAACCGTAACCCAAACCATAACCCAAACCATAACCCAAACCATAACCCAAACCATAACCCAAACCATAACCCAAACCATAACCCAAACCATAACCCAAACCATAACCCAAACCATAACCCAAACCATAACCCAAACCATAACCCAAACCATAACCCAAACCATAACCCAAACCATAACCCAAACCATAACCCAAACCATAACCCCTAACCCCTAACAATAACCCTAACCCAAACCATAACCCCAACGCCTAACAATAACCCTAACCCAAACCATAACCCCAACCCCTAACAACAACCCTAACCTAAACAATAACCCCAACCATAACCATAACCCCTAACCCCTACCAATAACCCTAACCCAAACCATAACCCAAATGCCTAACAATAACCCTAACCCAAACCATAATCCCATCCATAACCATAACCCCAACAATAACCCTAACCCCTAACCCCTAAAAATAACGCTAACCCAAACCTTAACCCCAACCATAACCTTAACCATAACCGCAAACCAAACCATAACCCCTAAACCCTAACAATAACCCTAACCTTAACCATAACCCCAAACATAACCTTAAGCATAACCGTAAACCAAACCATAACCCCTAAACCCTAACAATAACCCTAACCCAAACCATAACCCCAACCATAACCATAACCCCTAACCCCTACCAATAACCCTAACCCAAACCATAACCCAAATCCCTAACAATAACCCTAACCCAAACCATAACCCCAACCCCTAACAATAACCCTAACCTAAACCATAACCCCAACCATAACCCCAACCATAACCATAACCATAACCCAAACCATAACCCCTAACCCCTAACAATAACCCTAACCCAAACCCCTAACAAGAACCCTAACCCAAACCATAACCCCAACCATAACCATATTTCCAACCATAACCATAACCCCAACCAAAACCATATTTCCAACCATAGCCATAACTCCAACCATATCCCCAACCATAACCATAACCCTAACCGATAACCCCAACCATAACACCAACCATAACCCCAACCATAACCCAAACCCTAACCCCAACCCCTAACAATAACCCTAACCCTAACCCAAACCATAACCCCTAACCCCTAACAATATCCCTAACCCAAACCATAACCCCTAACAATAACCCTAACCCAAACCATAACCCCAACCCCTAACAATAACCATAACCCAAACCATAACCCCTAACCCCTAACAATAAGCCTAACCCAAACCATAACCCCAACCCCTAACAATAACCCTAACCCAAAACCTAACCCAAACCATACCCATAACCCCAACCATAACCATAACCCAAACCATAACCCCTAACAATAACCCTAACTCAAACCATAACCCCAACCCCTAACAATAACCCTAACCTAAACCATAACCCCAACCATAACCATAACCCAAACCATAACCATAATCCCATCCATAGCCATAACCTCAACCATAACCATAACCCAAACCATAACCCCCAACCCCTAACAATAACCCTACCCCAAACCATAACCCAAACAATTACCCAAACCATAACCCAAACCATAACCCAAACCATAACCCAAACCATAACCCAAACCATAACCCAAACCATAACCCAAACCATAACCTAAACCATAACCCAAACCATAACCCAAACCATAACCCAAACCATAACCCAAACCATAACCCAAACCATAACCCAAACCATAACCAAACCATAACCCAAACCATAACCCAAACCATAACCCAAACCATAACCCAAACCATAACCCAAACCATAACCCAAACCATAACCCAAACCATAACCCAAACCATAACCCAAACCATAACCCAAACCATAACCCAAACCATAACCCAAACCATAACCCAAACCATAACCCAAACCATAACCCCTAACCCCTAACAATAACCCTAACCCAAACCATAACCCCAACGCCTAACAATAACCCTAACCCAAACCATAACCCCAACCCCTAACAACAACCCTAACCTAAACCATAACCCCAACCATAACCATAACCCCTAACCCCTACCAATAACCCTAACCCAAACCATAACCCAAATGCCTAACAATAACCCTAACCCAAACCATAATCCCATCCATAACCATAACCCCAACAATAACCCTAACCCCTAACCCCTAAAAATAACGCTAACCCAAACCTTAACCCCAACCATAACCTTAACCATAACCGCAAACCAAACCATAACCCCTAAACCCTAACAATAACCCTAACCTTAACCATAACTCAAACATAACCTTAAGCATAACCGTAAACCAAACCATAACCCCTAAACCCTAACAATAACCCTAACCCAAACCATAACCCCAACCATAACCATAACCCCTAACCCCTACCAATAACCCTAACCCAAACCATAACCCAAATCCCTAACAATAACCCTAACCCAAACCATAACCCCAACCCCTAACAATAACCCTAACCTAAACCATAACCCCAACCATAACCCCAACCATAACCATAACCATAACCCAAACCATAACCCCTAACCCCTAACAATAACCCTAACCCAAACCCCTAACAAGAACCCTAACCCAAACCATAACCCCAACCATAACCAGATTCCCAACCATAACCATAACCCCAACCAAAACCATATTCCCAACCATAGCCATAACTCCAACCATATCCCCAACCATAACCATAACCCTAACCGAGAACCCCAACCATAACACCAACCATAACCCCAACCATAACCCAAACCCTAACCCCAACCCCTAACAATAACCCTAACCCTAACCCAAACCATAACCCCTAACCCCTAACAATATCCCTAACCCAAACCATAACCCCTAACAATAACCCTAACCCAAACCATAACCCCAACCCCTAACAATAACCATAACCCAAACCATAACCCCTAACCCCTAACAATAACCCTAACCCAAACCATAACCCCAACCCCTAACAATAACCCTAACCCAAAACCTAACCCAAACCATACCCATAACCCCAACCATAACCATAACCCAAACCATAACCCAAACCATAACCCCTAACCCCTAACAATAACCCTAACCCAAACCGTAACCCCAACCCCTAACAATAACCCTAACCTAAACCATAACCCCAACCATAACCATAACCCAAAACATAACCCCTAACCCCTAACAATAACCCTCAACAAAACCATAACCCCAACCCCTAACAATAACCCTAACCCAAACCATAACCCCAATCATAACCATAACCCAAACCATAACCCCTAATCCCTTACAATAACCCTAGCCCAAACCATAACCCCAACCCCTAACAATAACCCTAACCTAAACCATAACCATAACCCAAACCATAACCCCTAACCCCTAACAAGAACCCTAACCCAAACCATAATCCCATCCATAGCCATAACCCCAACCATAACCATAACCCAAACCATAACCCCCAACCCCTAACAATAACCATAACCCAAACCATAACCCCCAACCCCTAACAATAACCCTAACCCAAACCATAACCCAAACCATAACCCAAACCATAACCCCAACCATAACCATAACCCAAACCATAACCATAACCCAAAACATAACCCCTAACCCCTAACAATAACCCTCAACCAAACCATAACCCCAACCCCTAACAATAACCCTAACCCAAACCATAACCCCAATCATAACCATAACCCAAACCATAACCCCTAATCCCTTACAATAACCCCAACCCAAACCATAACCCCAACCCCTAACAATAACCCTAACCTAAACCATAACCCCTAACAAGAACCCTAACCCAAACCATAATCCCATCCATAGCCATAACCCCAACCATAACAGTGATAATTTTACAATTGGCACACTGCGAGTCCCAGGGATTCGCTTGTCTGAAAACTGTGCGTCCCAGGAAACTTGTCACGAGTCCCAACATACTACGGATGCAAATAAAACATAAACAACGATACATAAACATTCAGATTTAATTTATTTATTATATGGTTTAGGGTTAGGGTTTATTTATCATTGTACTAGTCTTTCAGCTCGTAGATCCTCCTCTCTTTGCAGCCTTTCCACTTTTCCAGGGCCTTTTGATGGTTCACACTTTTAGCCAGCTGCACTACCATCAGTTTGTGCTGAGTTTCCACTTGCAGCCTGTTTCTTTTCTTTGTGAGGATTCTGTTCTGCACAGAAAAACCTCTCTCACAGCCAGCTGTATGCACAGCTGATGTAAGAGCCAGCTGAGCCAATCTTATCATGTTTGGCATCTCTTCACTGTGGTACTGGCTGATCAGTTTCCAGAGATTGCTCATCTTGTCTCTTGGGTACTTTTCAGCCAGTACAATTTGCTTGAGCATTATATATATCTTCCATGGACATCCAATGTACAACTTTCAATAAAGCTGTAACTACTTTGTCTTTTGTTGCTGATGCCTTTTGTTCGATTTTTTTTGTTGTTATTTCGCAATGTGGGAAATTCCAGTGCCAACTTGTGTCCGGGCAAAACTATGTGTCTATCCAGGGTGCATTTTTGAAAATTCGTGCATTTAGCTGCCGCAATCAATCCATTTACCTGCTTGTTATCCGTACAAACAGCACAGTACATGAAATTATTTTCCTCGTCATATCGTAACCACGCGAACAGCTGCAACCAAGTCTTTTGAAATGTGCGTATTTTTCCTTGCTTACCCCGTTTTGCTTCATGATCATCGATCGAATCTTCTGCAGTTCTTTTCTTACTAGTTGTATTTTTAACTGCGAAATAACTATCCAGACTGTTTTGCTTTTTCTGAAACATTTTTTTATCTTTCTTACACTATTACGAAACTCTTGCTATTGCTTCCTCTCCTGCGTCTGCTAGTGTCTGCTAGTCTCGTTCACGCGAGAATTATTTCGCAAAGATTATGTGGAATAAATTGGTTTGCTATCGGATATATGTGTTTTGGTTTTTTTTTGATAAAAATTTCTTTGCGTCCGAAAAAAGCACATTACTTGAAATTGTGCGTCTGGAAGAAAAGCTGTGCGTATCAGACGCAGGACGCAGAGGTAACGAGAACACTGCCATAACCATAACCCAAACCATAACCCAAACCATAACCCAAACCATAACCCAAACCATAACCCAAACCATAACCCAAACCATAACCCAAACCATAACCCAAACCATAACCCAAACCATAACCCAAACCATAACCCAAACCATAACCCAAACCATAACCCAAACCATAACCCAAACCATAACCCAAACCATAACCCAAACAATAACCCTAACCCAAACCATAACCCTAACCCAAACCATAACCCTAACCCAAACCATAACCCTAACCCAAACCATAACCCTAACCCAAACCATAACCCTAACCCAAACCATAACCAGATTCCCAACCATAACCATAACCCCAACCAAAACCATATTCCCAACCATAGCCATAACTCCAACCATATCGCCAACCATAACCATAACCCTAACCGATAACCCCAACCATAACACCAACCATAACCCCAACCTAACCCAAACCCTAACCCCAACCCCTAACAATAACCCTAACCCTAACCCAAACCATAACCCCTAACCCCTAACAATATCCCTAACCCAAACCATAACCCCTAACAATAACCCTAACCCAAACCATAACCCCAACCCCTAACAATAACCATAACCCAAACCATAACCCCTAACCCCTAACAATAACCCTAACCCAAACCATAACCCCAACCCCTAACAATAACCCTAACCCAAAAACCTAACCCAAACCATAACCATAACCCCAACCATAACCATAACCCAAACCATAACCCCTAACCCCTAACAATAACCCTAACCCAAACCATAAGCCCAACCCCTAACAATAACCCTAACCTAAACCATAACCCCAACCATAACCATAACCCCAACCATAACCATAACCCAAAACATAACCCCTAACCCCTAACAATAACCCTCAACAAAACCATAACCCCAACCCCTAACAATAACCCTAACCCAAACCATAACCCCAATCATAACCATAACCCAAACCATAACCCCTAATCCCTTACAATAACCCTAGCCCAAACCATAACCCCAACCCCTAACAATAACTCTAACCTAAACCATAACCATAACCCAAACCATAACCCCTAACAAGAACCCTAACCCAAACCATAATCCCATTCATAGCCATAACCCCAACCATAACCATAACCCAAACCATAACCCCCAACCCCTAACAATAACCATAACCCAAACCATAACCCCCAACCCCTAACAATAACCCTAACCCAAACCATAACCCAAACCATAACCCAAACCATAACCCAAACCATAACCCAAACCATAACCCAAACCATAACCCAAACCATAACCCAAACCATAACCCAAACCATAACCCAAACCATAACCCAAACCATAACCCAAACCATAACCCAAACCATAACCCAAACCATAACCCCAACCATAACCATAACCCAAACCATAACCATAACCCAAAACATAACCCCTAACCCCTAACAATAACCCTCAACCAAACCATAACCCCAACCCCTAACAATAACCCTAACCCAAACCATAACCCCAATCATAACCATAACCCAAACCATAACCCCTAATCCCTTACAATAACCCTAACCCAAACCATAACCCCAACCCCTAACAATAACCCTAACCTAAACCATAACCCCTAACAAGAACCCTAACCCAAACCATAATCCCATCCATAGCCATAACCCCAACCATAACCATAACCCAAACCATAACCCCCAACCCCTAACAATAACCCTAACCCAAACCATAATCCCATCCATAGCCATAACCCCAACCATAACCATAACCCAAACCATAACCCCCAACCCCTAACAATAACCCTAACCCAAACCATAACCCAAACAACCATAACCACGTGCTGCCAGAGGACCTCGGCGCGCCAGGTGAATACCTTGTTGAAGACAGGCAGGGCTCGGTTCACCTTGTTGGTCAAAGTGGAAAATGACCTGTGGGGAGGGGGGAGATGTCGGTTCCAACTTCCCTGGAAAACAGACGGATAGACGGCCTCCCGGCACGCCTACCGGGAATCGTCCCAGTCTTTAAATTCTTCGTCTGACGACAACTCGTCCCACTCTGGATGAGAAAATGGGGGAAAAAAGTGCCATCTATCACATATAAACCGAAAGCCTTTTTATGACCGACTGTGTGTGGTGGGGGGTGGGGGGTCACCTCTTTTGGGGCGCCACATTACTGGACAATATTGCAGGGTTTTTGGGTCGGAAAAAATAATTGCAGGGTGTACTTTTTCCAAACGGCCACAAGATGGCAGCAGGAGATCATATTACTGGGAAGTAATTTTCAAATCAAAGCGTATGGGAGGCATTTTGGTTTTCAAGACCAATTGCGGGTTATGTCATTAATCTTGCCTACGAATAAACTAGTTTCAGGGTTAGGGTTATAGTCAATTAAAAGTCAAATCAATTAGAAGAAACTTACATAAGACGACATCTTGAAACAACTTGCGTTGGCGCCCAAAAGAACCTGTAAAGTGGTATGGATTGAGAACGTGTTGCTGCAGTACTTTTTACTTTGAAAAAAATACAAGGCACAACGATATATATTATCATTTAAAATTGACAATATATAGTGGTAGCTCGACAAGAAAGAGAAAGATAGAGAGAGGAGAAGGAGAGGAGGGAGAGAGAGAGAGAGAGAGAGAGGAGAAGAAGAGGAGGGAGAGAGAGAAGAAGAGGAGGGAGAGAGAGAAGAAGAGGAGGGAGAGAGAGGCGGCGGTCGGGGGGAGAGAGAGAGAAAAAAAAGAGAAAAAAGAGAGAAATAAAGAGAAAAAGAGAGAAAGAGAAAAAAAGAGAAAGAGAAAATAAGAGAACCAAACCATAACCCCTAACCCCTAACAATAACCCTAACCCAAACCATAACCCCAACCCCTGACAATAACCCTAACCTAAACCATAACCCCAACCATAACCATAACCCAAACCATAATCATAACCCAAAACATAACCCCTAACCCCTAACAATAACCCTCAACCAAACCATAACCCCAACCCCTAACAATAACCCTAACCCAAACCAGAACCCCAATCATAACCATAACCCTAACCCAAACCAGAACCCCAATCATAACCATAACCCAAACCATAACCCCTAATCCCTTACAATAACCCTAACCCAAACCATAACCCCAACCCCTAACAATAACCCTAACCTAAACCATAACCCCTAACAAGAACCCTAACCCAAACCATAATCCCATCCATAGCCATAACCCCAACCATAACCATAACCCAAACCATAACCCCCAACCCCTAACAATAACCCTAACCCAAACCATAACCCAAACCATTACCCAAACCATAACCCAAACCATAACCCAAACCATAACCCAAACCATAACCCAAACCATAACCCAAACCATAACCCAAACCATAACCCAAACCATAACCCAAACCATAACCCAAACCATAACCCAAACCATAACCCAAACCATAACCCAAACCATAACCCAAACCATAACCCAAACCATAACCCAAACCATAACCCAAACCGTAACCCAAACCGTAACCCAAACCATAACCCAAACCGTAACCCAAACCATAACCCAAACCATAACCCAAACCATAACCCAAACCATAACCCAAACCATAACCCAAACCATAACCCAAACCATAACCCAAACCATAACCCAAACCATAACCCAAACCATAACCCAAACCATAACCCAAACCATAACCCAAACCATAACCCCTAACCCCTAACAATAACCCTAACCCAAACCATAACCCCAACGCCTAACAATAACCCTAACCCAAACCATAACCCCAACCCCTAACAACAACCCTAACCTAAACAATAACCCCAACCATAACCATAACCCCTAACCCCTACCAATAACCCTAACCCAAACCATAACCCAAATGCCTAACAATAACCCTAACCCAAACCATAATCCCATCCATAACCATAACCCCAACAATAACCCTAACCCCTAACCCCTAAAAATAACGCTAACCCAAACCTTAACCCCAACCATAACCTTAACCATAACCGCAAACCAAACCATAACCCCTAAACCCTAACAATAACCCTAACCTTAACCATAACCCCAAACATAACCTTAAGCATAACCGTAAACCAAACCATAACCCCTAAACCCTAACAATAACCCTAACCCAAACCATAACCCCAACCATAACCATAACCCCTAACCCCTACCAATAACCCTAACCCAAACCATAACCCAAATCCCTAACAATAACCCTAACCCAAACCATAACCCCAACCCCTAACAATAACCCTAACCTAAACCATAACCCCAACCATAACCCCAACCATAACCATAACCATAACCCAAACCATAACCCCTAACCCCTAACAATAACCCTAACCCAAACCCCTAACAAGAACCCTAACCCAAACCATAACCCCAACCATAACCATATTTCCAACCATAACCATAACCCCAACCAAAACCATATTTCCAACCATAGCCATAACTCCAACCATATCCCCAACCATAACCATAACCCTAACCGATAACCCCAACCATAACACCAACCATAACCCCAACCATAACCCAAACCCTAACCCCAACCCCTAACAATAACCCTAACCCTAACCCAAACCATAACCCCTAACCCCTAACAATATCCCTAACCCAAACCATAACCCCTAACAATAACCCTAACCCAAACCATAACCCCAACCCCTAACAATAACCATAACCCAAACCATAACCCCTAACCCCTAACAATAAGCCTAACCCAAACCATAACCCCAACCCCTAACAATAACCCTAACCCAAAACCTAACCCAAACCATACCCATAACCCCAACCATAACCATAACCCAAACCATAACCCCTAACAATAACCCTAACTCAAACCATAACCCCAACCCCTAACAATAACCCTAACCTAAACCATAACCCCAACCATAACCATAACCCAAACCATAACCATAATCCCATCCATAGCCATAACCTCAACCATAACCATAACCCAAACCATAACCCCCAACCCCTAACAATAACCCTACCCCAAACCATAACCCAAACAATTACCCAAACCATAACCCAAACCATAACCCAAACCATAACCCAAACCATAACCCAAACCATAACCCAAACCATAACCCAAACCATAACCCAAACCATAACCTAAACCATAACCCAAACCATAACCCAAACCATAACCCAAACCATAACCCAAACCATAACCCAAACCATAACCCAAACCATAACCAAACCATAACCCAAACCATAACCCAAACCATAACCCAAACCATAACCCAAACCATAACCCAAACCATAACCCAAACCATAACCCAAACCATAACCCAAACCATAACCCAAACCATAACCCAAACCATAACCCAAACCATAACCCAAACCATAACCCAAACCATAACCCAAACCATAACCCAAACCATAACCCAAACCATAACCCCTAACCCCTAACAATAACCCTAACCCAAACCATAACCCCAACGCCTAACAATAACCCTAACCCAAACCATAACCCCAACCCCTAACAACAACCCTAACCTAAACCATAACCCCAACCATAACCATAACCCCTAACCCCTACCAATAACCCTAACCCAAACCATAACCCAAATGCCTAACAATAACCCTAACCCAAACCATAATCCCATCCATAACCATAACCCCAACAATAACCCTAACCCCTAACCCCTAAAAATAACGCTAACCCAAACCTTAACCCCAACCATAACCTTAACCATAACCGCAAACCAAACCATAACCCCTAAACCCTAACAATAACCCTAACCTTAACCATAACTCAAACATAACCTTAAGCATAACCGTAAACCAAACCATAACCCCTAAACCCTAACAATAACCCTAACCCAAACCATAACCCCAACCAAAACCATAACCCCTAACCCCTACCAATAACCCTAACCCAGACCATAACCCAAATCCCTAACAATAACCCTAACCCAAACCATAACCCCAACCCCTAACAATAACCCTAACCTAAACCATAACCCCAACCATAACCCCAACCATAACCATAACCATAACCCAAACCATAACCCCTAACCCCTAACAATAACCCTAACCCAAACCCCTAACAAGAACCCTAACCCAAACCATAACCCCAACCATAACCAGATTCCCAACCATAACCATAACCCCAACCAAAACCATATTCCCAACCATAGCCATAACTCCAACCATATCCCCAACCATAACCATAACCCTAACCGAGAACCCCAACCATAACACCAACCATAACCCCAACCATAACCCAAACCCTAACCCCAACCCCTAACAATAACCCTAACCCTAACCCAAACCATAACCCCTAACCCCTAACAATATCCCTAACCCAAACCATAACCCCTAACAATAACCCTAACCCAAACCATAACCCCAACCCCTAACAATAACCATAACCCAAACCATAACCCCTAACCCCTAACAATAACCCTAACCCAAACCATAACCCCAACCCCTAACAATAACCCTAACCCAAAACCTAACCCAAACCATACCCATAACCCCAACCATAACCATAACCCAAACCATAACCCAAACCATAACCCCTAACCCCTAACAATAACCCTAACCCAAACCGTAACCCCAACCCCTAACAATAACCCTAACCTAAACCATAACCCCAACCATAACCATAACCCAAAACATAACCCCTAACCCCTAACAATAACCCTCAACAAAACCATAACCCCAACCCCTAACAATAACCCTAACCCAAACCATAACCCCAATCATAACCATAACCCAAACCATAACCCCTAATCCCTTACAATAACCCTAGCCCAAACCATAACCCCAACCCCTAACAATAACCCTAACCTAAACCATAACCATAACCCAAACCATAACCCCTAACCCCTAACAAGAACCCTAACCCAAACCATAATCCCATCCATAGCCATAACCCCAACCATAACCATAACCCAAACCATAACCCCCAACCCCTAACAATAACCATAACCCAAACCATAACCCCCAACCCCTAACAATAACCCTAACCCAAACCATAACCCAAACCATAACCCAAACCATAACCCCAACCATAACCATAACCCAAACCATAACCATAACCCAAAACATAACCCCTAACCCCTAACAATAACCCTCAACCAAACCATAACCCCAACCCCTAACAATAACCCTAACCCAAACCATAACCCCAATCATAACCATAACCCAAACCATAACCCCTAATCCCTTACAATAACCCCAACCCAAACCATAACCCCAACCCCTAACAATAACCCTAACCTAAACCATTACCCCTAACAAGAACCCTAACCCAAACCATAATCCCATCCATAGCCATAACCCCAACCATAACAGTGATAATTTTACAATTGGCACACTGCGAGTCCCAGGGATTCGCTTGTCTGAAAACTGTGCGTCCCAGGAAACTTGTCACGAGTCCCAACATACTACGGATGCAAATAAAACATAAACAACGATACATAAACATTCAGATTTAATTTATTTATTATATGGTTTAGGGTTAGGGTTTATTTATCATTGTACTAGTCTTTCAGCTCGTAGATCCTCCTCTCTTTGCAGCCTTTCCACTTTTCCAGGGCCTTTTGATGGTTCACACTTTTAGCCAGCTGCACTACCATCAGTTTGTGCTGAGTTTCCACTTGCAGCCTGTTTCTTTTCTTTGTGAGGATTCTGTTCTGCACAGAAAAACCTCTCTCACAGCCAGCTGTATGCACAGCTGATGTAAGAGCCAGCTGAGCCAATCTTATCATGTTTGGCATCTCTTCACTGTGGTACTGGCTGATCAGTTTCCAGAGATTGCTCATCTTGTCTCTTGGGTACTTTTCAGCCAGTACAATTTGCTTGAGCATTATATATATCTTCCATGGACATCCAATGTACAACTTTCAATAAAGCTGTAACTACTTTGTCTTTTGTTGCTGATGCCTTTTGTTCGATTTTTTTTGTTGTTATTTCGCAATGTGGGAAATTCCAGTGCCAACTTGTGTCCGGGCAAAACTATGTGTCTATCCAGGGTGCATTTTTGAAAATTCGTGCATTTAGCTGCCGCAATCAATCCATTTACCTGCTTGTTATCCGTACAAACAGCACAGTACATGAAATTATTTTCCTCGTCATATCGTAACCACGCGAACAGCTGCAACCAAGTCTTTTGAAATGTGCGTATTTTTCCTTGCTTACCCCGTTTTGCTTCATGATCATCGATCGAATCTTCTGCAGTTCTTTTCTTACTAGTTGTATTTTTAACTGCGAAATAACTATCCAGACTGTTTTGCTTTTTCTGAAACATTTTTTTATCTTTCTTACACTATTACGAAACTCTTGCTATTGCTTCCTCTCCTGCGTCTGCTAGTGTCTGCTAGTCTCGTTCACGCGAGAATTATTTCGCAAAGATTATGTGGAATAAATTGGTTTGCTATCGGATATATGTGTTTTGGTTTTTTTTTGATAAAAATTTCTTTGCGTCCGAAAAAAGCACATTACTTGAAATTGTGCGTCTGGAAGAAAAGCTGTGCGTATCAGACGCAGGACGCAGAGGTAACGAGAACACTGCCATAACCATAACCCAAACCATAACCCAAACCATAACCCAAACCATAACCCAAACCATAACCCAAACCATAACCCAAACCATAACCCAAACCATAACCCAAACCATAACCCAAACCATAACCCAAACCATAACCCAAACCATAACCCAAACCATAACCCAAACCATAACCCAAACCATAACCCAAACAATAACCCTAACCCAAACCATAACCCTAACCCAAACCATAACCCTAACCCAAACCATAACCCTAACCCAAACCATAACCCTAACCCAAACCATAACCCTAACCCAAACCATAACCAGATTCCCAACCATAACCATAACCCCAACCAAAACCATATTCCCAACCATAGCCATAACTCCAACCATATCGCCAACCATAACCATAACCCTAACCGATAACCCCAACCATAACACCAACCATAACCCCAACCTAACCCAAACCCTAACCCCAACCCCTAACAATAACCCTAACCCTAACCCAAACCATAACCCCTAACCCCTAACAATATCCCTAACCCAAACCATAACCCCTAACAATAACCCTAACCCAAACCATAACCCCAACCCCTAACAATAACCATAACCCAAACCATAACCCCTAACCCCTAACAATAACCCTAACCCAAACCATAACCCCAACCCCTAACAATAACCCTAACCCAAAAACCTAACCCAAACCATAACCATAACCCCAACCATAACCATAACCCAAACCATAACCCCTAACCCCTAACAATAACCCTAACCCAAACCATAAGCCCAACCCCTAACAATAACCCTAACCTAAACCATAACCCCAACCATAACCATAACCCCAACCATAACCATAACCCCAACCATAACCATAACCCAAAACATAACCCCTAACCCCTAACAATAACCCTCAACAAAACCATAACCCCAACCCCTAACAATAACCCTAACCCAAACCATAACCCCAATCATAACCATAACCCAAACCATAACCCCTAATCCCTTACAATAACCCTAGCCCAAACCATAACCCCAACCCCTAACAATAACTCTAACCTAAACCATAACCATAACCCAAACCATAACCCCTAACAAGAACCCTAACCCAAACCATAATCCCATTCATAGCCATAACCCCAACCATAACCATAACCCAAACCATAACCCCCAACCCCTAACAATAACCATAACCCAAACCATAACCCCCAACCCCTAACAATAACCCTAACCCAAACCATAACCCAAACCATAACCCAAACCATAACCCAAACCATAACCCAAACCATAACCCAAACCATAACCCAAACCATAACCCAAACCATAACCCAAACCATAACCCAAACCATAACCCAAACCATAACCCCAACCATAACCATAACCCAAACCATAACCATAACCCAAAACATAACCCCTAACCCCTAACAATAACCCTCAACCAAACCATAACCCCAACCCCTAACAATAACCCTAACCCAAACCATAACCCCAATCATAACCATAACCCAAACCATAACCCCTAATCCCTTACAATAACCCTAACCCAAACCATAACCCCAACCCCTAACAATAACCCTAACCTAAACCATAACCCCTAACAAGAACCCTAACCCAAACCATAATCCCATCCATAGCCATAACCCCAACCATAACCATAACCCAAACCATAACCCCCAACCCCTAACAATAACCCTAACCCAAACCATAATCCCATCCATAGCCATAACCCCAACCATAACCATAACCCAAACCATAACCCCCAACCCCTAACAATAACCCTAACCCAAACCATAACCCAAACAACCATAACCACGTGCTGCCAGAGGACCTCGGCGCGCCAGGTGAATACCTTGTTGAAGACAGGCAGGGCTCGGTTCACCTTGTTGGTCAAAGTGGAAAATGACCTGTGGGGAGGGGGGAGATGTCGGTTCCAACTTCCCTGGAAAACAGACGGATAGACGGCCTCCCGGCACGCCTACCGGGAATCGTCCCAGTCTTTAAATTCTTCGTCTGACGACAACTCGTCCCACTCTGGATGAGAAAATGGGGGAAAAAAGTGCCATCTATCACATATAAACCGAAAGCCTTTTTATGACCGACTGTGTGTGGTGGGGGGTGGGGGGTCACCTCTTTTGGGGCGCCACATTACTGGACAATATTGCAGGGTTTTTGGGTCGGAAAAAATAATTGCAGGGTGTACTTTTTCCAAACGGCCACAAGATGGCAGCAGGAGATCATATTACTGGGAAGTAATTTTCAAATCAAAGCGTATGGGAGGCATTTTGGTTTTCAAGACCAATTGCGGGTTATGTCATTAATCTTGCCTACGAATAAACTAGTTTCAGGGTTAGGGTTATAGTCAATTAAAAGTCAAATCAATTAGAAGAAACTTACATAAGACGACATCTTGAGACAACTTGCGTTGGCGCCCAAAAGAACCTGTAAAGTGGTATGGATTGTGAACGTGTTGCTGCAGTACTTTTTACTTTGAAAAAAATACAAGGCACAACGATATATATTATCATTTAAAATTGACAATATATAGTGGTAGCTCGACAAGAAAGAGAAAGATAGAGAGAGGAGAAGGAGAGGAGGGAGAGAGAGAGAGAGAGAGAGAGAGAGAGGAGAAGAAGAGGAGGGAGAGAGAGAAGAAGAGGAGGGAGAGAGAGAAGAAGAGGAGGGAGAGAGAGAGGCGGCATTCGGGGGGAGAGAGAGAGAAAAAAAAGAGAAAAAAGAGAGAAATAAAGAGAAAAAGAGAGAAAGAGAAAAAAAGAGAAAGAGAAAATAAGAGAACCAAACCATAACCCCTAACCCCTAACAATAACCCTAACCCAAACCATAACCCCAACCCCTGACAATAACCCTAACCTAAACCATAACCCCAACCATAACCATAACCCAAACCATAATCATAACCCAAAACATAACCCCTAACCCCTAACAATAACCCTCAACCAAACCATAACCCCAACCCCTAACAATAACCCTAACCCAAACCAGAACCCCAATCATAACCATAACCCAAACCATAACCCCTAATCCCTTACAATAACCCTAACCCAAACCATAACCCCAACCCCTAACAATAACCCTAACCTAAACCATAACCCCTAACAAGAACCCTAACCCAAACCATAATCCCATCCATAGCCATAACCCCAACCATAACCATAACCCAAACCATAACCCCCAACCCCTAACAATAACCCTAACCCAAACCATAACCCAAACCATTACCCAAACCATAACCCAAACCATAACCCAAACCATAACCCAAACCATAACCCAAACCATAACCCAAACCATAACCCAAACCATAACCCAAACCATAACCCAAACCATAACCCAAACCATAACCCAAACCATAACCCAAACCATAACCCAAACCATAACCCAAACCATAACCCAAACCGTAACCCAAACCGTAACCCAAACCATAACCCAAACCGTAACCCAAACCATAACCCAAACCATAACCCAAACCATAACCCAAACCATAACCCAAACCATAACCCAAACCATAACCCAAACCATAACCCAAACCATAACCCAAACCATAACCCAAACCATAACCCAAACCATAACCCAAACCATAACCCAAACCATAACCCAAACCATAACCCCTAACCCCTAACAATAACCCTAACCCAAACCATAACCCCAACGCCTAACAATAACCCTAACCCAAACCATAACCCCAACCCCTAACAACAACCCTAACCTAAACAATAACCCCAACCATAACCATAACCCCTAACCCCTACCAATAACCCTAACCCAAACCATAACCCAAATGCCTAACAATAACCCTAACCCAAACCATAATCCCATCCATAACCATAACCCCAACAATAACCCTAACCCCTAACCCCTAAAAATAACGCTAACCCAAACCTTAACCCCAACCATAACCTTAACCATAACCGCAAACCAAACCATAACCCCTAAACCCTAACAATAACCCTAACCTTAACCATAACCCCAAACATAACCTTAAGCATAACCGTAAACCAAACCATAACCCCTAAACCCTAACAATAACCCTAACCCAAACCATAACCCCAACCATAACCATAACCCCTAACCCCTACCAATAACCCTAACCCAAACCATAACCCAAATCCCTAACAATAACCCTAACCCAAACCATAACCCCAACCCCTAACAATAACCCTAACCTAAACCATAACCCCAACCATAACCCCAACCATAACCATAACCATAACCCAAACCATAACCCCTAACCCCTAACAATAACCCTAACCCAAACCCCTAACAAGAACCCTAACCCAAACCATAACCCCAACCATAACCAGATTTCCAACCATAACCATAACCCCAACCAAAACCATATTTCCAACCATAGCCATAACTCCAACCATATCCCCAACCATAACCATAACCCTAACCGATAACCCCAACCATAACACCAACCATAACCCCAACCATAACCCAAACCCTAACCCCAACCCCTAACAATAACCCTAACCCTAACCCAAACCATAACCCCTAACCCCTAACAATATCCCTAACCCAAACCATAACCCCTAACAATAACCCTAACCCAAACCATAACCCCAACCCCTAACAATAACCATAACCCAAACCATAACCCCTAACCCCTAACAATAACCCTAACCCAAACCATAACCCCAACCCCTAACAATAACCCTAACCCAAAACCTAACCCAAACCATACCCATAACCCCAACCATAACCATAACCCAAACCATAACCCCTAACAATAACCCTAACTCAAACCATAACCCCAACCCCTAACAATAACCCTAACCTAAACCATAACCCCAACCATAACCATAACCCAAACCATAACCATAATCCCATCCATAGCCATAACCTCAACCATAACCATAACCCAAACCATAACCCCCAACCCCTAACAATAACCCTAACCCAAACCATAACCCAAACAATTACCCAAACCATAACCCAAACCATAACCCAAACCATAACCCAAACCATAACCCAAACAATAACCCAAACCATAACCTAAACCATAACCCAAACCATAACCCAAACCATAACCCAAACCATAACCCAAACCATAACCCAAACCATAACCCAAACCATAACCAAACCATAACCCAAACCATAACCCAAACCATAACCCAAACCATAACCCAAACCATAACCCAAACCATAACCCAAACCATAACCCAAACCATAACCCAAACCATAACCCAAACCATAACCCAAACCATAACCCAAACCATAACCCAAACCATAACCCCTAACCCCTAACAATAACCCTAACCCAAACCATAACCCCAACGCCTAACAATAACCCTAACCCAAACCATAACCCCAACCCCTAACAACAACCCTAACCTAAACCATAACCCCAACCATAACCATAACCCCTAACCCCTACCAATAACCCTAACCCAAACCATAACCCAAATGCCTAACAATAACCCTAACCCAAACCATAATCCCATCCATAACCATAACCCCAACAATAACCCTAACCCCTAACCCCTAAAAATAACGCTAACCCAAACCTTAACCCCAAACATAACCTTAACCATAACCGCAAACCAAACCATAACCCCTAAACCCTAACAATAACCCTAACCTTAACCATAACTCAAACATAACCTTAAGCATAACCGTAAACCAAACCATAACCCCTAAACCCTAACAATAACCCTAACCCAAACCATAACCCCAACCATAACCATAACCCCTAACCCCTACCAATAACCCTAACCCAAACCATAACCCAAATCCCTAACAATAACCCTAACCCAAACCATAACCCCAACCCCTAACAATAACCCTAACCTAAACCATAACCCCAACCATAACCCCAACCATAACCATAACCATAACCCAAACCATAACCCCTAACCCCTAACAATAACCCTAACCCAAACCCCTAACAAGAACCCTAACCCAAACCATAACCCCAACCATAACCAGATTCCCAACCATAACCATAACCCCAACCAAAACCATATTCCCAACCATAGCCATAACTCCAACCATATCCCCAACCATAACCATAACCCTAACCGAGAACCCCAACCATAACACCAACCATAACCCCAACCATAACCCAAACCCTAACCCCAACCCCTAACAATAACCCTAACCCTAACCCAAACCATAACCCCTAACCCCTAACAATATCCCTAACCCAAACCATAACCCCTAACAATAACCCTAACCCAAACCATAACCCCAACCCCTAACAATAACCATAACCCAAACCATAACCCCTAACCCCTAACAATAACCCTAACCCAAACCATAACCCCAACCCCTAACAATAACCCTAACCCAAAACCTAACCCAAACCATACCCATAACCCCAACCATAACCATAACCCAAACCATAACCCCTAACCCCTAACAATAACCCTAACCCAAACCTTAACCCCAACCCCTAACAATAACCCTAACCTAAACCATAACCCCAACCATAACCATAACCCAAACCATAACCATAACCCAAAACATAACCCCTAACCCCTAACAATAACCCTCAACAAAACCATAACCCCAACCCCTAACAATAACCCTAACCCAAACCATAACCCCAATCATAACCATAACCCAAACCATAACCCCTAATCCCTTACAATAACCCTAGCCCAAACCATAACCCCAACCCCTAACAATAACCCTAACCTAAACCATAACCATAACCCAAACCATAACCCCTAACCCCTAACAAGAACCCTAACCCAAACCATAATCCCATCCATACCCATAACCCCAACCATAACCATAACCCAAACCATAACCCCTAACCCCTAACAATAACCCTAACCCAAACCTTAACCCCAACCCCTAACAATAACCCTAACCTAAACCATAACCCCAACCATAACCATAACCCAAACCATAACCATAACCCAAAACATAACCCCTAACCCCTAACAATAACCCTCAACAAAACCATAACCCCAACCCCTAACAATAACCCTAACCCAAACCATAACCCCAATCATAACCATAACCCAAACCATAACCCCTAATCCCTTACAATAACCCTAGCCCAAACCATAACCCCAACCCCTAACAATAACCCTAACCTAAACCATAACCATAACCCAAACCATAACCCCTAACCCCTAACAAGAACCCTAACCCAAACCATAATCCCATCCATAGCCATAACCCCAACCATAACCAAAACCCAAACCATAACCCCCAACCCCTAACAATAACCATAACCCAAACCATAACCCCCAACCCCTAACAATAACCCTAACCCAAACCATAACCCAAACCATAACCCAAACCATAACCCAAACCACAACCCAAACCATAACCCAAACCATAACCCCAACCATAACCATAACCCAAACCATAACCATAACCCAAAACATAACCCCTAACCCCTAACCATAACCCCCAACCCCTAACAATAACCCTAACCCAAACCATAACCCAAACAACCATAACCACGTGCTGCCAGAGGACCTCGGCACGCCCGGTGAATACCTTGTTGAAGACAGGCAGGCCTCGGTTCACCTTGTTGGCCAAAGTGGCAAAGGACCTGTGGGGAGGGGGGAGGGGGGGGGAGATGTCGGTTCCAACTTTCCTGGAAAACAGACGGATAGACGGCCTTCTGGCACGCCTACCGGGAATCGTCCTGGTCTTTAGATTTTTCGTCTGACAACAACTCGTCCCACTCTGGATGACAAAATGGGGAAACAAGTGCCATCTATCACATATAAACCGAAAGCCTTTTAATGACCGACTATCTGGTAAACGTCCCAGACAAGACCGGCAGGCCGGCCCTCTCGGTTAAAAATGGACTGAGCATCTGCCAATTACCGACTCTAACCTTGCCTTGGCTGGCTCCAAAATGGAAAAAAAATAACATATTGTACATTTAAGTTTCAATTAGTCACGTTTCACTGTATTCCACCACCCCATCAAACTGTCCGTATCCTGTGAAGAAGAAAGGAAGGAAGGGCGTAAGTGAGACGAGACGGAAAGAGGCGGCGGCTGAGAGAGAGCGAGAGAGAGCGAGAGAGAGCGAGAGAGAGCGAGAGAGAGCGAGAGAGAGCGAGAGAGCGAGAGAGCAAGAGAGCAAGAGAGCAAACGAGAGAGAGAGAGAGCGCGGGAGCAAACGAGAGAGAGAGAGCGTGGGAGCAAACGAGAGAGAGAGAGAGCGCGGGAGCAAACGACAGAGAGAGAGAGTGCGAGAGCAAACGAGCGGGCGCGAGAGCGAGCGGGCGCGAGTGCGAACGGGCGGCCGCGAGAGCGAACGGGCGGGCGCGAGAGCGAACGGGCGGGTGCGAGAGCGAACGGGCGGGCGCGAGAACGAATGGGCGGGCGCGAGAGTTATGGTTGAGAGCGAGAACGAGCGCGAGAGCGAGAACGAGCGCGAGAGCGAACGGGCGGGCGCGAGAGCGAACGGGCGAGCGCGAGAGCGAACGGGCGGGCGCGAGAGCGAACGGGCGGGCGCGAGAGCGAACGGGCGGGCGCGAGAGCGAACGGGCGGGCGCGAGAGCGAACGGGCGGGCGCGAGAGTTATGGTTGAGAGCGAGAACGAGAACGAGTGCGAGTGAAAGAGAAAAAATGAGAGAGAGAAAGAAGAGGAAGAAGAAGAAGAAGAAGAAGAAGAAGAAGAGGAAGAAGAAGAGGAAGAAGAAGAGGAAGAAGAAGAGGAAGAAGAAGAGGAAGAAGAAGAGGAAGAAGAAGAAGAAGAAGAAGAAGAAGAAGAAGAAGAAGAAGAGGAAGAAGAAGAGGAAGAGGAAGAAGAAGAAGAGGAAGAAGAACAAGAGGAAGAAGAACAAGCGGAAGAAGAACAAGAGGAAGAGGAACAAGAAGAGGAACAAGAAGAAGAGGAACAAGAAGAAGAAGAAAAAGAAGAGGAAGAGGAAGAAGAGGGAGGGGAAGAGGGAGGGGAAGAGGGAGGGGAAGAGGGAGGGGAAGAGGGAGGGGAAGAGGAGGGAGAGGGGGGGAAGAGGAGGGAGAGGGGGAAAGAGGAGGGAGAGGGGGGGGAAGAGGAGGGAGAGGGGGGGAAGAGGAGGGAGAGGGGGGGAGAGGGGGGGAAGAGGAGGGAGAGGGGGGGAAGAGGAGGGAGAGGGGGGGCAGCGGTCGGGGGGAGGAGAAGGGGGGCGGCCGGGGGGAGGAGAAGACATTGACGTTGTCCGAGATGCTGGCGGAAGCTGATCTGATCCCTCCGGCCGTGGCGATGAGCGAGGCCCCAAAGGTGAAGGGCGTCAGGGCCAGGCCGGCGATGGCCGTCACGCCGGTTACTTTGGCCTTCTGGTGGAAGGTGGCCAGGTGGCCGGCCAGGGCGCGGAGCTTCACCACGTGCTGCCAGAGGACCTCGGCGCGCCAGGTGAATACCTTGTTGAAGACAGGCAGGGCTCGGTTCACCTTGTTGGTCAAAGTGGAAAATGACCTGTGGGGAGGGGGGAGATGTCGGTTCCAACTTCCCTGGAAAACAGACGGATAGACGGCCTCCCGGCACGCCTACCGGGAATCGTCCCGGTCTTTAAATTCTTCGTCTGACGACAACTCGTCCCACTCTGGATGAGAAAATGGGGGAAAAAAGTGCCATCTATCACATATAAACCGAAAGCCTTTTTATGACCGACTGTGTGTGTGGTGGGGGGTCACCTCTTTTGGGGCGCCACATTACTGGACAATATTGCAGGGTTTTTGGGTCGGAAAAAATAATTGCAGGGTGCACTTTTTCCAAACGGCCACAAGATGGCAGCAGGAGATCATATTACTGGGAAGTAATTTTCAAATCAAAGCGTATAGGAGGCATTTTGGTTTTCAAGACCAATTGCGGGTTATGTCATTAATCTTGCCTACGAATAAACTAGTTTCAGGGTTAGGGTTATAGTCAATTAAAAGTCAAATCAATTAGAAGAAACTTACATAAGACGACATCTTGAGACAACTTGCGTTGGCGCCCAAAAGAACCTGTAAAGTGGTATGGATTGAGAACGTGTTGCTGCAGTACTTTTTACTTTGAAAAAAATACAAGGCACAACGATATATATTATCATTTAAAATTGACAATATATAGTGGTAGCTCGACAAGAAAGAGAAAGATAGAGAGAGGAGAAGGAGAGGAGGGAGAGAGAGAGAGAGAGAGAGGAGAAGAAGAGGAGGGAGAGAGAGAAGAAGAGGAGGGAGAGAGAGAAGAAGAGGAGGGAGAGAGAGAGGCGGCGGTCGGGGGGAGAGAGAGAGAAAAAAAAGAGAAAAAAGAGAGAAATAAAGAGAAAAAGAGAGAAAGAGAAAAAAAGAGAAAGAGAAAATAAGAGAACCAAACCATAACCCCTAACCCCTAACAATAACCCTAACCCAAACCATAACCCCAACCCCTGACAATAACCCTAACCTAAACCATAACCCCAACCATAACCATAACCCAAACCATAATCATAACCCAAAACATAACCCCTAACCCCTAACAATAACCCTCAACCAAACCATAACCCCAACCCCTAACAATAACCCTAACCCAAACCAGAACCCCAATCATAACCATAACCCAAACCATAACCCCTAATCCCTTACAATAACCCTAACCTAAACCATAACCCCTAACAAGAACCCTAACCCAAACCATAATCCCATCCATAGCCATAACCCCAACCATAACCATAACCCAAACCATAACCCCCAACCCCTAACAATAACCCTAACCCAAACCATAACCCAAACCATTACCCAAACCATAACCCAAACCATAACCCAAACCATAACCCAAACCATAACCCAAACCATAACCCAAACCATAACCCAAACCATAACCCAAACCATAACCCAAACCATAACCCAAACCATAACCCAAACCATAACCCAAACCATAACCCAAACCATAACCCAAACCATAACCCAAACCGTAACCCAAACCGTAACCCAAACCGTAACCCAAACCGTAACCCAAACCATAACCCAAACCATAACCCAAACCATAACCCAAACCATAACCCAAACCATAACCCAAACCATAACCCAAACCATAACCCAAACCATAACCCAAACCATAACCCAAACCATAACCCAAACCATAACCCAAACCATAACCCAAACCATAACCCAAACCATAACCCAAACCATAACCCCTAACCCCTAACAATAACCCTAACCCAAACCATAACCCCAACGCCTAACAATAACCCTAACCCAAACCATAACCCCAACCCCTAACAACAACCCTAACCTAAACAATAACCCCAACCATAACCATAACCCCTAACCCCTACCAATAACCCTAACCCAAACCATAACCCAAATGCCTAACAATAACCCTAACCCAAACCATAATCCCATCCATAACCATAACCCCAACAATAACCCTAACCCCTAACCCCTAAAAATAACGCTAACCCAAACCTTAACCCCAACCATAACCTTAACCATAACCGCAAACCAAACCATAACCCCTAAACCCTAACAATAACCCTAACCTTAACCATAACCCCAAACATAACCTTAAGCATAACCGTAAACCAAACCATAACCCCTAAACCCTAACAATAACCCTAACCCAAACCATAACCCCAACCATAACCATAACCCCTAACCCCTACCAATAACCCTAACCCAAACCATAACCCAAATCCCTAACAATAACCCTAACCCAAACCATAACCCCAACCCCTAACAATAACCCTAACCTAAACCATAACCCCAACCATAACCCCAACCATAACCATAACCATAACCCAAACCATAACCCCTAACCCCTAACAATAACCCTAACCCAAACCCCTAACAAGAACCCTAACCCAAACCATAACCCCAACCATAACCAGATTTCCAACCATAACCATAACCCCAACCAAAACCATATTCCCAACCATAGCCATAACTCCAACCATATCCCCAACCATAACCATAACCCTAACCGATAACCCCAACCATAACACCAACCATAACCCCAACCATAACCCAAACCCTAACCCCAACCCCTAACAATAACCCTAACCCTAACCCAAACCATAACCCCTAACCCCTAACAATATCCCTAACCCAAACCATAACCCCTAACAATAACCCTAACCCAAACCATAACCCCAACCCCTAACAATAACCATAACCCAAACCATAACCCCTAACCCCTAACAATAACCCTAACCCAAACCATAACCCCAACCCCTAACAATAACCCTAACCCAAAAACCTAACCCAAACCATAACCATAACCCCAACCATAACCATAACCCCAACCATAACCATAACCCAAACCATAACCCCTAACAATAACCCTAACCCAAACCATAACCCCAACCCCTAACAATAACCCTAACCTAAACCATAACCCCAACCATAACCATAACCCAAACCATAACCATAACCCAAAACATAACCCCTAACCCCTAACAATAACCCTCAACAAAACCATAACCCCAACCCCTAACAATAACCCTAACCCAAACCATAACCCCAATCATAACCATAACCCAAACCATAACCCCTAATCCCTTACAATAATCCTAGCCCAAACCATAACCCCAACCCCTAACAATAACCCTAACCTAAACCATAACCATAACCCAAACCATAACCCCTAACCCCTAACAAGAACCCTAACCCAAACCATAATCCCATCCATAGCCATAACCCCAACCATAACCATAACCCAAACCATAACCCCCAACCCCTAACAATAACCATAACCCAAACCATAACCCCCAACCCCTAACAATAACCATAACCCAAACCATAACCCCCAACCCCTAACAATAACCCTAACCCAAACAATAACCCAAACCATAACCCAAACCATAACCCAAACCATAACCCAAACCATAACCCAAACCATAACCCAAACCATAACCCAAACCATAACCCAAACCATAACCCAAACCATAACCCAAACCATAACCCAAACCATAACCCAAACCATAACCCAAACCATAACCCAAACCATAACCCAAACCATAACCCAAACCATAACCCAAACCATAACCCAAACCATAACCCAAACCATAACCCAAACCATAACCCAAACCATAACCCAAACCATAACCCAAACCATAACCCAAACCATAACCCAAACCATAACCCAAACCATAACCCAAACCATAACCCCAACCATAACCATAACCCAAACCATAACCATAACCCAAAACATAACCCCTAACCCCTAACAATAACCCTCAACCAAACCATAACCCCAACCCCTAACAATAACCCTAACCCAAACCATAACCCCAATCATAACCATAACCCAAACCATAACCCCTAATCCCTTACAATAACCCTAACCCAAACCATAACCCCAACCCCTAACAATAACCCTAACCTAAACCATAACCCCTAACAAGAACCCTAACCCAAACCATAATCCCATCCATAGCCATAACCCCAACCATAACCATAACCCAAACCATAACCCCCAACCCCTAACAATAACCCTAACCCAAACCATAATCCCATCCATAGCCATAACCCCAACCATAACCATAACCCAAACCATAACCCCCAACCCCTAACAATAACCCTAACCCAAACCATAACCCAAACAACCATAATCACGTGCTGCCAGAGGACCTCGGCACGCCCGGTGAATACCTTGTTGAAGACAGGCAGGCCTCGGTTCACCTTGTTGGCCAAAGTGGCAAAGGACCTGTGGGGAGGGGGGAGGGGGGGGAGATGTCGGTTCCAACTTTCCTGGAAAACAGACGGATAGACGGCCTCCTGGCACGCCTACCGGAAATCGTCCTGGTCTTTAGATTTTTCGTCTGACAACAACTCGTCCCACTCTGGATGACAAAATGGGGAAACAAGTGCCATCTATCACATATAAACCGAAAGCCTTTTAATGACCGACTATCTGGTAAACGTCCCAGACAAGACCGGCAGGCCGGCCCTCTCGGTTAAAAATGGACTGAGCATCTGCCAATTACCGACTCTAACCTTGCCTTGGCTGGCTCCAAAATGGAAAAAAATAACATCTTGTACATTTAAGTTTCAATTACTCACGTTTCACTGTATTCCACCACCCCATCAAACTGTCCGTATCCTGTGAAGAAGAAAGGAAGGAAGGGCGTAAGTGAGACGAGACGGAAAGAGGCGGCGGCTGAGAGAGAGCGAGAGAGAGCGAGAGAGAGCGAGAGAGCGAGAGAGCAAGAGAGCAAGAGAGCAAGAGAGCAAACGAGAGAGAGAGAGAGAGCGCGGGAGCAAACGAGAGAGAGAGAGCGTGGGAGCAAACGAGAGAGAGAGAGAGCGCGGGAGCAAACGACAGAGAGAGAGAGCGCGAGAGCAAACGAGCGCGAACGAGAGCGAGCGGGCGCGAGAGCGAGCGGGCGCGAGTGCGAACGGGCGGCCGCGAGAGCGAACGGGCGGGCGCGAGAGCGAACGGGCGGGCGCGAGAGCGAATGGGCGGGCGCGGGAGTTATGGTTGAGAGCGAGAACGAGCGCGAGAGCGAGAACGAGTGCGAGAGCGAACGGGCGGGCGCGAGAGCGAACGGGCGGGCGCGAGAGCGAACAAGCGGGCGCGAGAGCGAACGGGCGGGCGCGAGAGTTATGGTTGAGAGCGAGAACGAGCGCGAGAACGAGCGCGAGAACGAGCGCGAGAACGAGTGCGAGAGAAAGAGAAAAAAAGAGAGAGAGAAAGAAGAGGAAGAAGAAGAAGAAGAAGAAGAAGAAGAAGAAGAAGAAGAAGAAGAAGAAGAAGAAGAAGAAGAAGAAGAAGAAGAAGAGGAAGAAGAAGAGGAAGAAGAAGAGGAAGAAGAAGAGGAAGAAGAAGAGGAAGAAGAAGAGGAAGAAGAAGAAGAAGAAGAAGAAGAAGAAGAAGAAGAAGAAGAAGAAGAAGAAGAAGAAGAAGAAGAAGAAGAAGAAGAAGAAGAAGAAGAAGAAGAAGAAGAAGAAGAAGATGAAGAAGAAGAAGAAGAGGAAGAAGAAGAAGAAGAAGAAGAGGAAGAAGAAGAGGAAGAAGAAGAAGAAGAAGAAGAAGAGGAAGAAGAACAAGAGGAAGAAGAACAAGCGGAAGAAGAACAAGAGGAAGAGGAACAAGAAGAAGAGGAACAAGAAGAAGAGGAACAAGAAGAAGAAGAAGAAGAAGAGGAAGAGGAAGAAGAGGGAGGGGAAGAGGGAGGGGAAGAGGGAGGGGAAGAGGAGGGAGAGGGGGGGAAGAGGAGGGAGAGGGGGGAAGAGGAGGGAGAGGGGGGAAGAGGAGGGAGAGGGGGGGAAGAGGAGGGAGAGGGGGGGAAGAGGAGGGAGAGGGGGGGAGAGGGGGGGAAGAGGAGGGAGAGGGGGGAAGAGGAGGGAGAGGGGGGGCAGCGGTCGGGGGGAGGAGAAGGGGGGCAGCCGGGGGGAGGAGAAGACATTGACGTTGTCCGAGATGCTGGCGGAAGCTGATCTGATCCCTCCGGCCGTGGCGATGAGCGAGGCCCCAAAGGTGAAGGGCGTCAGGGCCAGGCCGGCGATGGCCGTCACGCCGGTTACTTTGGCCTTCTGGTGGAAGGTGGCCAGGTGGCCGGCCAGGGCGCGGAGCTTCACCACGTGCTGCCAGAGGACCTCGGCGCGCCAGGTGAATACCTTGTTGAAGACAGGCAGGGCTCGGTTCACCTTGTTGGTCAAAGTGGAAAATGACCTGTGGGGAGGGGGGAGATGTCGGTTCCAACTTCCCTGGAAAACAGACGGATAGACGGCCTCCCGGCACGCCTACCGGGAATCGTCCCGGTCTTTAAATTCTTCGTCTGACGACAACTCGTCCCACTCTGGATGAGAAAATGGGGGAAAAAAGTGCCATCTATCACATATAAACCGAAAGCCTTTTTATGACCGACTGTGTGTGTGGTGGGGGGTCACCTCTTTTGGGGCGCCACATTACTGGACAATATTGCAAGGTTTTTGGGTCGGAAAAAATAATTGCAGGGTGCACTTTTTCCAAACGGCCACAAGATGACAGCAAGAGATCATATTACTGGGAAGTAATTTTCAAATCAAAGCGTATGGGAGGCATTTTGGTTTTCAAGACCAATTGCGGGTTATGTCATTAATCTTGCCTACGAATAAACTAGTTTCAGGGTTAGGGTTATAGTCAATTAAAAGTCAAATCAATTAGAAGAAACTTACATAAGACGACATCTTGAGACAACTTGCGTTGGCGCCCAAAAGAACCTGTAAAGTGGTATGGATTGAGAACGTGTTGCTGCAGTACTTTTTACTTTGAAAAAAATACAAGGCACAACGATATATATTATCATTTAAAATTGACAATATATAGTGGTAGCTCGACAAGAAAGAGAAAGATAGAGAGAGGAGAAGGAGAGGAGGGAGAGAGAGAGAGAGAGAGGAGAAGAAGAGGAGGGAGAGAGAGAAGAAGAGGAGGGAGAGAGAGAAGAAGAGGAGGGAGAGAGAGAGGCGGCATTCGGGGGGAGAGAGAGAGAAAAAAAAGAGAAAAAAGAGAGAAATAAAGAGAAAAAGAGAGAAAGAGAAAAAAAGAGAAAGAGAAAATAAGAGAACCAAACCATAACCCCTAACCCCTAACAATAACCCTAACCCAAACCATAACCCCAACCCCTGACAATAACCCTAACCTAAACCATAACCCCAACCATAACCATAACCCAAACCATAATCATAACCCAAAACATAACCCCTAACCCCTAACAATAACCCTCAACCAAACCATAACCCCAACCCCTAACAATAACCCTAACCCAAACCAGAACCCCAATCATAACCATAACCCAAACCATAACCCCTAATCCCTTACAATAACCCTAACCCAAACCATAACCCCAACCCCTAACAATAACCCTAACCTAAACCATAACCCCAACCATAACCATAACCCAAACCATAATCATAACCCAAAACATAACCCCTAACCCCTAACAATAACCCTCAACCAAACCATAACCCCAACCCCTAACAATAACCCTAACCCAAACCAGAACCCCAACCCCTGACAATAACCCTAACCTAAACCATAACCCCAACCATAACCATAACCCAAACCATAATCATAACCCAAAACATAACCCCTAACCCCTAACAATAACCCTCAACCAAACCATAACCCCAACCCCTAACAATAACCCTAACCCAAACCAGAACCCCAATCATAACCATAACCCAAACCATAACCCCTAATCCCTTACAATAACCCTAACCCAAACCATAACCCCAACCCCTAACAATAACCCTAACCTAAACCATAACCCCTAACAAGAACCCTAACCCAAACCATAATCCCATCCATAGCCATAACCCCAACCATAACCATAACCCAAACCATAACCCCCAACCCCTAACAATAACCCTAACCCAAACCATAACCCAAACCATTACCCAAACCATAACCCAAACCATAACCCAAACCATAACCCAAACCATAACCCAAACCATAACCCAAACCATAACCCAAACCATAACCCAAACCATAACCCAAACCATAACCCAAACCATAACCCAAACCATAACCCAAACCATAACCCAAACCATAACCCAAACCATAACCCAAACCATAACCCAAACCGTAACCCAAACCATAACCCAAACCGTAACCCAAACCATAACCCAAACCATAACCCAAACCATAACCCAAACCATAACCCAAACCATAACCCAAACCATAACCCAAACCATAACCCAAACCATAACCCAAACCATAACCCAAACCATAACCCAAACCATAACCCCTAACCCCTAACAATAACCCTAACCCAAACCATAACCCCAACGCCTAACAATAACCCTAACCCAAACCATAACCCCAACCCCTAACAACAACCCTAACCTAAACAATAACCCCAACCATAACCATAACCCCTAACCCCTACCAATAACCCTAACCCAAACCATAACCCAAATGCCTAACAATAACCCTAACCCAAACCATAATCCCATCCATAACCATAACCCCAACAATAACCCTAACCCCTAACCCCTAAAAATAACGCTAACCCAAACCTTAACCCCAACCATAACCTTAACCATAACCGCAAACCAAACCATAACCCCTAAACCCTAACAATAACCCTAACCTTAACCATAACCCCAAACATAACCTTAAGCATAACCGTAAACCAAACCATAACCCCTAAACCCTAACAATAACCCTAACCCAAACCATAACCCCAACCATAACCATAACCCCTAACCCCTACCAATAACCCTAACCCAAACCATAACCCAAATCCCTAACAATAACCCTAACCCAAATCATAACCCCAACCCCTAACAATAACCCTAACCTAAACCATAACCCCAACCATAACCCCAACCATAACCATAACCATAACCCAAACCATAACCCCTAACCCCTAACAATAACCCTAACCCAAACCCCTAACAAGAACCCTAACCCAAACCATAACCCCAACCATAACCAGATTTCCAACCATAACCATAACCCCAACCAAAACCATATTCCCAACCATAGCCATAACTCCAACCATATCCCCAACCATAACCATAACCCTAACCGATAACCCCAACCATAACACCAACCATAACCCCAACCATAACCCAAACCCTAACCCCAACCCCTAACAATAACCCTAACCCTAACCCAAACCATAACCCCTAACCCCTAACAATATCCCTAACCCAAACCATAACCCCTAACAATAACCCTAACCCAAACCATAACCCAAACCATAACCCAAACCATAACCCAAACCATAACCCAAACCATAACCCAAACCATAACCCAAACCATAACCCAAACCATAACCCAAACCATAACCCCCAACCCCTAACAATAACCCTAACCCAAACCATAACCCAAACCATAACCCAAACCATAACCCAAACCATAACCCAAACCATAACCCAAACCATAACCCAAACCATAACCCAAACCATAACCCAAACCATAACCCAAACCATAACCCAAACCATAACCCAAACCATAACCCAAACCATAACCCAAACCATAACCCAAACCATAACCCAAACCATAACCCAAACCATAACCCAAACCATAACCCAAACCATAACCCAAACCATAACCCAAACCATAACCCAAACCATAACCCAAACCATAACCCAAACCATAACCCAAACCATAACCCAAACCATAACCCAAACCATAACCCAAACCATAACCCAAACCATAACCCAAACCATAGCCCAAACCATAACCCAAACCATAACCCAAACCATAACCCAAACCATAACCCAAACCATAACCCAAACCATAACCCAAACCATAACCCAAACCATAACCCAAACCATAACCCAAACCATAACCCAAACCATAACCCAAACCATAACCCAAACCATAACCCAAACCATAACCCAAACCATAACCCAAACCATAACCCAAACCATAACCCAAACCATAACCCAAACCATAACCCAAACCATAACCCAAACCATAACCCAAACCATAACCCAAACCATAACCCAAACCATAACCCAAACCATAACCCAAACCATAACCCAAACCATAACCCCTAACCCCTAACAATAACCCTAACCCAAACCATAACCCCAACGCCTAACAATAACCCTAACCCAAACCATAACCCCAACCCCTAACAACAACCCTAACCTAAACAATAACCCCAACCATAACCATAACCCCTAACCCCTACCAATAACCCTAACCCAAACCATAACCCAAATGCCTAACAATAACCCTAACCCAAACCATAATCCCATCCATAACCATAACCCCAACAATAACCCTAACCCCTAACCCCTAAAAATAACGCTAACCCAAACCTTAACCCCAACCATAACCTTAACCATAACCGCAAACCAAACCATAACCCCTAAACCCTAACAATAACCCTAACCTTAACCATAACCCCAAACATAACCTTAAGCATAACCGTAAACCAAACCATAACCCCTAAACCCTAACAATAACCCTAACCCAAACCATAACCCCAACCATAACCATAACCCCTAACCCCTACCAATAACCCTAACCCAAACCATAACCCAAATCCCTAACAATAACCCTAACCCAAACCATAACCCCTAACCCCTAACAATAACCCTAACCCAAACCATAACCCCAACCCCTAACAATAACCCTAACCCAAAAACCTAACCCAAACCATAACCATAACCCCAACCATAACCATAACCCAAACCATAACCCCTAACCCCTAACAATAACCCTAACCCAAACCATAAGCCCAACCCCTAACAATAACCCTAACCTAAACCATAACCCCAACCATAACCATAACCCCAACCATAACCATAACCCAAAACATAACCCCTAACCCCTAACAATAACCCTCAACAAAACCATAACCCCAACCCCTAACAATAACCCTAACCCAAACCATAACCCCAATCATAACCATAACCCAAACCATAACCCCTAATCCCTTACAATAACCCTAGCCCAAACCATAACCCCAACCCCTAACAATAACTCTAACCTAAACCATAAACATAACCCAAACCATAACCCCTAACAAGAACCCTAACCCAAACCATAATCCCATTCATAGCCATAACCCCAACCATAACCATAACCCAAACCATAACCCCCAACCCCTAACAATAACCATAACCCAAACCATAACCCCCAACCCCTAACAATAACCCTAACCCAAACCATAACCCAAACCATAACCCAAACCATAACCCAAACCATAACCCAAACCATAACCCAAACCATAACCCAAACCATAACCCAAACCATAACCCAAACCATAACCCAAACCATAACCCAAACCATAACCCAAACCATAACCCAAACCATAACCCAAACCATAACCCAAACCATAACCCCAACCATAACCATAACCCAAACCATAACCATAACCCAAAACATAACCCCTAACCCCTAACAATAACCCTCAACCAAACCATAACCCCAACCCCTAACAATAACCCTAACCCAAACCATAACCCCAATCATAACCATAACCCAAACCATAACCCCTAATCCCTTACAATAACCCTAACCCAAACCATAACCCCAACCCCTAACAATAACCCTAACCTAAACCATAACCCCTAACAAGAACCCTAACCCAAACCATAATCCCATCCATAGCCATAACCCCAACCATAACCATAACCCAAACCATAACCCCCAACCCCTAACAATAACCCTAACCCAAACCATAATCCCATCCATAGCCATAACCCCAACCATAACCATAACCCAAACCATAACCCCCAACCCCTAACAATAACCCTAACCCAAACCATAACCCAAACAACCATAACCACGTGCTGCCAGAGGACCTCGGCGCGCCAGGTGAATACCTTGTTGAAGACAGGCAGGGCTCGGTTCACCTTGTTGGTCAAAGTGGAAAATGACCTGTGGGGAGGGGGGAGATGTCGGTTCCAACTTCCCTGGAAAACAGACGGATAGACGGCCTCCCGGCACGCCTACCGGGAATCGTCCCAGTCTTTAAATTCTTCGTCTGACGACAACTCGTCCCACTCTGGATGAGAAAATGGGGGAAAAAAGTGCCATCTATCACATATAAACCGAAAGCCTTTTTATGACCGACTGTGTGTGGTGGGGGGTGGGGGGTCACCTCTTTTGGGGCGCCACATTACTGGACAATATTGCAGGGTTTTTGGGTCGGAAAAAATAATTGCAGGGTGTACTTTTTCCAAACGGCCACAAGATGGCAGCAGGAGATCATATTACTGGGAAGTAATTTTCAAATCAAAGCGTATGGGAGGCATTTTGGTTTTCAAGACCAATTGCGGGTTATGTCATTAATCTTGCCTACGAATAAACTAGTTTCAGGGTTAGGGTTATAGTCAATTAAAAGTCAAATCAATTAGAAGAAACTTACATAAGACGACATCTTGAGACAACTTGCGTTGGCGCCCAAAAGAACCTGTAAAGTGGTATGGATTGAGAACGTGTTGCTGCAGTACTTTTTACTTTGAAAAAAATACAAGGCACAACGATATATATTATCATTTAAAATTGACAATATATAGTGGTAGCTCGACAAGAAAGAGAAAGATAGAGAGAGGAGAAGGAGAGGAGGGAGAGAGAGAGAGAGAGAGAGAGGAGAAGAAGAGGAGGGAGAGAGAGAAGAAGAGGAGGGAGAGAGAGAAGAAGAGGAGGGAGAGAGAGAGGCGGCGGTCGGGGGGAGAGAGAGAGAAAAAAAAGAGAAAAAAGAGAGAAATAAAGAGAAAAAGAGAGAAAGAGAAAAAAAGAGAAAGAGAAAATAAGAGAACCAAACCATAACCCCTAACCCCTAACAATAACCCTAACCCAAACCATAACCCCAACCCCTGACAATAACCCTAACCTAAACCATAACCCCAACCATAACCATAACCCAAACCATAATCATAACCCAAAACATAACCCCTAACCCCTAACAATAACCCTCAACCAAACCATAACCCCAACCCCTAACAATAACCCTAACCCAAACCAGAACCCCAATCATAACCATAACCCAAACCATAACCCCTAATCCCTTACAATAACCCTAACCCAAACCATAACCCCAACCCCTAACAATAACCCTAACCTAAACCATAACCCCTAACAAGAACCCTAACCCAAACCATAATCCCATCCATAGCCATAACCCCAACCATAACCATAACCCAAACCATAACCCCCAACCCCTAACAATAACCCTAACCCAAACCATAACCCAAACCATTACCCAAACCATAACCCAAACCATAACCCAAACCATAACCCAAACCATAACCCAAACCATAACCCAAACCATAACCCAAACCATAACCCAAACCATAACCCAAACCATAACCCAAACCATAACCCAAACCATAACCCAAACCATAACCCAAACCATAACCCAAACCATAACCCAAACCATAACCCAAACCATAACCCAAACCATAACCCAAACCGTAACCCAAACCGTAACCCAAACCGTAACCCAAACCATAACCCAAACCGTAACCCAAACCATAACCCAAACCATAACCCAAACCATAACCCAAACCATAACCCAAACCATAACCCAAACCATAACCCAAACCATAACCCAAACCATAACCCAAACCATAACCCAAACCATAACCCAAACCATAACCCAAACCATAACCCAAACCATAACCCAAACCATAACCCCTAACCCCTAACAATAACCCTAACCCAAACCATAACCCCAACGCCTAACAATAACCCTAACCCAAACCATAACCCCAACCCCTAACAACAACCCTAACCTAAACAATAACCCCAACCATAACCATAACCCCTAACCCCTACCAATAACCCTAACCCAAACCATAACCCAAATGCCTAACAATAACCCTAACCCAAACCATAATCCCATCCATAACCATAACCCCAACAATAACCCTAACCCCTAACCCCTAAAAATAACGCTAACCCAAACCTTAACCCCAACCATAACCTTAACCATAACCGCAAACCAAACCATAACCCCTAAACCCTAACAATAACCCTAACCTTAACCATAACCCCAAACATAACCTTAAGCATAACCGTAAACCAAACCATAACCCCTAAACCCTAACAATAACCCTAACCCAAACCATAACCCCAACCATAACCATAACCCCTAACCCCTACCAATAACCCTAACCCAAACCATAACCCAAATCCCTAACAATAACCCTAACCCAAACCATAACCCCTAACCCCTAACAATAACCCTAACCCAAACCATAACCCCAACCCCTAACAATAACCCTAACCCAAAAACCTAACCCAAACCATAACCATAACCCCAACCATAACCATAACCCAAACCATAACCCCTAACCCCTAACAATAACCCTAACCCAAACCATAAGCCCAACCCCTAACAATAACCCTAACCTAAACCATAACCCCAACCATAACCATAACCATAACCCAAAACATAACCCCTAACCCCTAACAATAACCCTCAACAAAACCATAACCCCAACCCCTAACAATAACCCTAACCCAAACCATAACCCCAATCATAACCATAACCCAAACCATAACCCCTAATCCCTTACAATAACCCTAGCCCAAACCATAACCCCAACCCCTAACAATAACTCTAACCTAAACCATAAACATAACCCAAACCATAACCCCTAACAAGAACCCTAACCCAAACCATAATCCCATTCATAGCCATAACCCCAACCATAACCATAACCCAAACCATAACCCCCAACCCCTAACAATAACCATAACCCAAACCATAACCCCCAACCCCTAACAATAACCCTAACCCAAACCATAACCCAAACCATAACCCAAACCATAACCCAAACCATAACCCAAACCATAACCCAAACCATAACCCAAACCATAACCCAAACCATAACCCAAACCATAACCCAAACCATAACCCAAACCATAACCCAAACCATAACCCAAACCATAACCCAAACCATAACCCAAACCATAACCCAAACCATAACCCCAACCATAACCATAACCCAAACCATAACCATAACCCAAAACATAACCCCTAACCCCTAACAATAACCCTCAACCAAACCATAACCCCAACCCCTAACAATAACCCTAACCCAAACCATAACCCCAATCATAACCATAACCCAAACCATAACCCCTAATCCCTTACAATAACCCTAACCCAAACCATAACCCCAACCCCTAACAATAACCCTAACCTAAACCATAACCCCTAACAAGAACCCTAACCCAAACCATAATCCCATCCATAGCCATAACCCCAACCATAACCATAACCCAAACCATAACCCCCAACCCCTAACAATAACCCTAACCCAAACCATAATCCCATCCATAGCCATAACCCCAACCATAACCATAACCCAAACCATAACCCCCAACCCCTAACAATAACCCTAACCCAAACCATAACCCAAACAACCATAACCACGTGCTGCCAGAGGACCTCGGCGCGCCAGGTGAATACCTTGTTGAAGACAGGCAGGGCTCGGTTCACCTTGTTGGTCAAAGTGGAAAATGACCTGTGGGGAGGGGGGAGATGTCGGTTCCAACTTCCCTGGAAAACAGACGGATAGACGGCCTCCCGGCACGCCTACCGGGAATCGTCCCAGTCTTTAAATTCTTCGTCTGACGACAACTCGTCCCACTCTGGATGAGAAAATGGGGGAAAAAAGTGCCATCTATCACATATAAACCGAAAGCCTTTTTATGACCGACTGTGTGTGGTGGGGGGTGGGGGGTCACCTCTTTTGGGGCGCCACATTACTGGACAATATTGCAGGGTTTTTGGGTCGGAAAAAATAATTGCAGGGTGTACTTTTTCCAAACGGCCACAAGATGGCAGCAGGAGATCATATTACTGGGAAGTAATTTTCAAATCAAAGCGTATGGGAGGCATTTTGGTTTTCAAGACCAATTGCGGGTTATGTCATTAATCTTGCCTACGAATAAACTAGTTTCAGGGTTAGGGTTATAGTCAATTAAAAGTCAAATCAATTAGAAGAAACTTACATAAGACGACATCTTGAGACAACTTGCGTTGGCGCCCAAAAGAACCTGTAAAGTGGTATGGATTGAGAACGTGTTGCTGCAGTACTTTTTACTTTGAAAAAAATACAAGGCACAACGATATATATTATCATTTAAAATTGACAATATATAGTGGTAGCTCGACAAGAAAGAGAAAGATAGAGAGAGGAGAAGGAGAGGAGGGAGAGAGAGAGAGAGAGAGAGAGGAGAAGAAGAGGAGGGAGAGAGAGAAGAAGAGGAGGGAGAGAGAGAAGAAGAGGAGGGAGAGAGAGAGGCGGCGGTCGGGGGGAGAGAGAGAGAAAAAAAAAGAGAAAAAAGAGAGAAATAAAGAGAAAAAGAGAGAAAGAGAAAAAAAGAGAAAGAGAAAATAAGAGAACCAAACCATAACCCCTAACCCCTAACAATAACCCTAACCCAAACCATAACCCCAACCCCTGACAATAACCCTAACCTAAACCATAACCCCAACCATAACCATAACCCAAACCATAATCATAACCCAAAACATAACCCCTAACCCCTAACAATAACCCTCAACCAAACCATAACCCCAACCCCTAACAATAACCCTAACCCAAACCAGAACCCCAATCATAACCATAACCCAAACCATAACCCCTAATCCCTTACAATAACCCTAACCCAAACCATAACCCCAACCCCTAACAATAACCCTAACCTAAACCATAACCCCTAACAAGAACCCTAACCCAAACCATAATCCCATCCATAGCCATAACCCCAACCATAACCATAACCCAAACCATAACCCCCAACCCCTAACAATAACCCTAACCCAAACCATAACCCAAACCATTACCCAAACCATAACCCAAACCATAACCCAAACCATAACCCAAACCATAACCCAAACCATAACCCAAACCATAACCCAAACCATAACCCAAACCATAACCCAAACCATAACCCAAACCATAACCCAAACCATAACCCAAACCATAACCCAAACCATAACCCAAACCATAACCCAAACCATAACCCAAACCATAACCCAAACCATAACCCAAACCATAACCCAAACCGTAACCCAAACCGTAACCCAAACCATAACCCAAACCGTAACCCAAACCATAACCCAAACCATAACCCAAACCATAACCCAAACCATAACCCAAACCATAACCCAAACCATAACCCAAACCATAACCCAAACCATAACCCAAACCATAACCCAAACCATAACCCAAACCATAACCCAAACCATAACCCAAACCATAACCCAAACCATAACCCAAACCATAACCCAAACCATAACCCCTAACCCCTAACAATAACCCTAACCCAAACCATAACCCCAACGCCTAACAATAACCCTAACCCAAACCATAACCCCAACCCCTAACAACAACCCTAACCTAAACAATAACCCCAACCATAACCATAACCCCTAACCCCTACCAAAAACCCTAACCCAAACCATAACCCAAATGCCTAACAATAACCCTAACCCAAACCATAATCCCATCCATAACCATAACCCCAACAATAACCCTAACCCCTAAAAATAACGCTAACCCAAACCTTAACCCCAACCATAACCTTAACCATAACCGCAAACCAAACCATAACCCCTAAACCCTAACAATAACCCTAACCTTAACCATAACCCCAAACATAACCTTAAGCATAACCGTAAACCAAACCATAACCCCTAAACCCTAACAATAACCCTAACCCAAACCATAACCCCAACCATAACCATAACCCCTAACCCCTACCAATAACCCTAACCCAAACCATAACCCAAATCCCTAACAATAACCCTAACCCAAACCATAACCCCAACCCCTAACAATAACCCTAACCTAAACCATAACCCCAACCATAACCCCAACCATAACCATAACCATAACCCAAACCATAACCCCTAACCCCTAACAATAACCCTAACCCAAACCCCTAACAAGAACCCTAACCCAAACCATAACCCCAACCATAACCAGATTTCCAACCATAACTCCAACCATAACCATAACCCCAACCAAAACCATATTTCCAACCATAGCCATAACTCCAACCATATCCCCAACCATAACCATAACCCTAACCGATAACCCCAACCATAACACCAACCATAACCCCAACCATAACCCAAACCCTAACCCCAACCCCTAACAATAACCCTAACCCTAACCCAAACCATAACCCCTAACCCCTAACAATATCCCTAACCCAAACCATAACCCCTAACAATAACCCTAACCCAAACCATAACCCCAACCCCTAACAATAACCATAACCCAAACCATAACCCCTAACCCCTAACAATAACCCTAACCCAAACCATAACCCCAACCCCTAACAATAACCCTAACCCAAAACCTAACCCAAACCATACCCATAACCCCAACCATAACCATAACCCAAACCATAACCCCTAACAATAACCCTAACTCAAACCATAACCCCAACCCCTAACAATAACCCTAACCTAAACCATAACCCCAACCATAACCATAACCCAAACCATAACCATAATCCCATCCATAGCCATAACCTCAACCATAACCATAACCCAAACCATAACCCCCAACCCCTAACAATAACCCTAACCCAAACCATAACCCAAACAATTACCCAAACCATAACCCAAACCATAACCCAAACCATAACCCAAACCATAACCCAAACCATAACCCAAACCATAACCCAAACCATAACCCAAACCATAACCTAAACCATAACCTAAACCATAACCCAAACCATAACCCAAACCATAACCCAAACCATAACCAAACCATAACCCAAACCATAACCCAAACCATAACCCAAACCATAACCCAAACCATAACCCAAACCATAACCCAAACCATAACCCAAACCATAACCCAAACCATAACCCAAACCATAACCCAAACCATAACCCAAACCATAACCCAAACCATAACCCAAACCATAACCCAAACCATAACCCAAACCATAACCCAAACCATAACCCAAACCATAACCCCTAACCCCTAACAATAACCCTAACCCAAACCATAACCCCAACGCCTAACAATAACCCTAACCAAAACCATAACCCCAACCCCTAACAAAAACCCTAACCTAAACCATAACCCCAACCATAACCATAACCCCTAACCCCTACCAATAACCCTAACCCAAACCATAACCCAAATGCCTAACAATAACCCTAACCCAAACCATAATCCCATCCATAACCATAACCCCAACAATAACCCTAACCCCTAACCCCTAAAAATAACGCTAACCCAAACCTTAACCCCAAACATAACCTTAACCATAACCGCAAACCAAACCATAACCCCTAAACCCTAACAATAACCCTAACCTTAACCATAACTCAAACATAACCTTAAGCATAACCGTAAACCAAACCATAACCCCTAAACCCTAACAATAACCCTAACCCAAACCATAACCCCAACCATAACCATAACCCCTAACCCCTACCAATAACCCTAACCCAAACCATAACCCAAATCCCTAACAATAACCCTAACCCAAACCATAACCCCAACCCCTAACAATAACCCTAACCTAAACCATAACCCCAACCATAACCCCAACCATAACCATAACCATAACCCAAACCATAACCCCTAACCCCTAACAATAACCCTAACCCAAACCCCTAACAAGAACCCTAACCCAAACCATAACCCCAACCATAACCAGATTCCCAACCATAACCATAACCATAACCCCAACCAAAACCATATTCCCAACCATAGCCATAACTCCAACCATATCCCCAACCATAACCATAACCCTAACCGAGAACCCCAACCATAACACCAACCATAACCCCAACCATAACCCAAACCCTAACCCCAACCCCTAACAATAACCCTAACCCTAACCCAAACCATAACCCCTAACCCCTAACAATATCCCTAACCCAAACCATAACCCCTAACAATAACCCTAACCCAAACCATAACCCCAACCCCTAACAATAACCATAACCCAAACCATAACCCCTAACCCCTAACAATAACCCTAACCCAAACCATAACCCCAACCCCTAACAATAACCCTAACCCAAAACCTAACCCAAACCATACCCATAACCCCAACCATAACCATAACCCAAACCATAACCCCTAACAATAACCCTAACTCAAACCATAACCCCAACCCCTAACAATAACCCTAACCTAAACCATAACCCCAACCATAACCATAACCCAAACCATAACCATAATCCCATCCATAGCCATAACCTCAACCATAACCATAACCCAAACCATAACCCCCAACCCCTAACAATAACCCTAACCCAAACCATAACCCAAACAATTACCCAAACCATAACCCAAACCATAACCCAAACCATAACCCAAACCATAACCCAAACCATAACCCAAACCATAACCCAAACCATAACCCAAACCATAACCTAAACCATAACCCAAACCATAACCCAAACCATAACCCAAACCATAACCAAACCATAACCCAAACCATAACCCAAACCATAACTCAAACCATAACCCAAACCATAACCCAAACCATAACCCAAACCATAACCCAAACCATAACCCAAACCATAACCCAAACCATAACCCAAACCATAACCCAAACCATAACCCAAACCATAACCCAAACCATAACCCAAACCATAACCCAAACCATAACCCAAACCATAACCCAAACCATAACCCAAACCATAACCCAAACCATAACCCCTAACCCCTAACAATAACCCTAACCCAAACCATAACCCCAACGCCTAACAATAACCCTAACCCAAACCATAACCCCAACCCCTAACAAAAACCCTAACCTAAACCATAACCCCAACCATAACCATAACCCCTAACCCCTACCAATAACCCTAACCCAAACCATAACCCAAATGCCTAACAATAACCCTAACCCAAACCATAATCCCATCCATAACCATAACCCCAACAATAACCCTAACCCCTAACCCCTAAAAATAACGCTAACCCAAACCTTAACCCCAAACATAACCTTAACCATAACCGCAAACCAAACCATAACCCCTAAACCCTAACAATAACCCTAACCTTAACCATAACTCAAACATAACCTTAAGCATAACCGTAAACCAAACCATAACCCCTAAACCCTAACAATAACCCTAACCCAAACCATAACCCCAACCATAACCATAACCCCTAACCCCTACCAATAACCCTAACCCAAACCATAACCCAAATCCCTAACAATAACCCTAACCCAAACCATAACCCCAACCCCTAACAATAACCCTAACCTAAACCATAACCCCAACCATAACCCCAACCATAACCATAACCATAACCCAAACCATAACCCCTAACCCCTAACAATAACCCTAACCCAAACCCCTAACAAGAACCCTAACCCAAACCATAACCCCAACCATAACCAGATTCCCAACCATAACCATAACCATAACCCCAACCAAAACCATATTCCCAACCATAGCCATAACTCCAACCATATCCCCAACCATAACCATAACCCTAACCGAGAACCCCAACCATAACACCAACCATAACCCCAACCATAACCCAAACCCTAACCCCAACCCCTAACAATAACCCTAACCCTAACCCAAACCATAACCCCTAACCCCTAACAATATCCCTAACCCAAACCATAACCCCTAACAATAACCCTAACCCAAACCATAACCCCAACCCCTAACAATAACCATAACCCAAACCATAACCCCTAACCCCTAACAATAACCCTAACCCAAACCATAACCCCAACCCCTAACAATAACCCTAACCCAAAACCTAACCCAAACCATACCCATAACCCCAACCATAACCATAACCCAAACCATAACCCCTAACAATAACCCTAACTCAAACCATAACCCCAACCCCTAACAATAACCCTAACCTAAACCATAACCCCAACCATAACCATAACCCAAACCATAACCATAATCCCATCCATAGCCATAACCTCAACCATAACCATAACCCAAACCATAACCCCCAACCCCTAACAATAACCCTAACCCAAACCATAACCCAAACAATTACCCAAACCATAACCCAAACCATAACCCAAACCATAACCCAAACCATAACCCAAACCATAACCCAAACCATAACCCAAACCATAACCCAAACCATAACCTAAACCATAACCCAAACCATAACCCAAACCATAACCCAAACCATAACCAAACCATAACCCAAACCATAACCCAAACCATAACCCAAACCATAACCCAAACCATAACCCAAACCATAACCCAAACCATAACCCAAACCATAACCCAAACCATAACCCAAACCATAACCCAAACCATAACCCAAACCATAACCCAAACCATAACCCAAACCATAACCCAAACCATAACCCAAACCATAACCCAAACCATAACCCCTAACCCCTAACAATAACCCTAACCCAAACCATAACCCCAACGCCTAACAATAACCCTAACCCAAACCATAACCCCAACCCCTAACAAAAACCCTAACCTAAACCATAACCCCAACCATAACCATAACCCCTAACCCCTACCAATAACCCTAACCCAAACCATAACCCAAATGCCTAACAATAACCCTAACCCAAACCATAATCCCATCCATAACCATAACCCCAACAATAACCCTAACCCCTAACCCCTAAAAATAACGCTAACCCAAACCTTAACCCCAAACATAACCTTAACCATAACCGCAAACCAAACCATAACCCCTAAACCCTAACAATAACCCTAACCTTAACCATAACTCAAACATAACCTTAAGCATAACCGTAAACCAAACCATAACCCCTAAACCCTAACAATAACCCTAACCCAAACCATAACCCCAACCATAACCATAACCCCTAACCCCTACCAATAACCCTAACCCAAACCATAACCCAAATCCCTAACAATAACCCTAACCCAAACCATAACCCCAACCCCTAACAATAACCCTAACCTAAACCATAACCCCAACCATAACCCCAACCATAACCATAACCATAACCCAAACCATAACCCCTAACCCCTAACAATAACCCTAACCCAAACCCCTAACAAGAACCCTAACCCAAACCATAACCCCAACCATAACCAGATTCCCAACCATAACCATAACCATAACCCCAACCAAAACCATATTCCCAACCATAGCCATAACTCCAACCATATCCCCAACCATAACCATAACCCTAACCGAGAACCCCAACCATAACACCAACCATAACCCCAACCATAACCCAAACCCTAACCCCAACCCCTAACAATAACCCTAACCCTAACCCAAACCATAACCCCTAACCCCTAACAATATCCCTAACCCAAACCATAACCCCTAACAATAACCCTAACCCAAACCATAACCCCAACCCCTAACAATAACCATAACCCAAACCATAACCCCTAACCCCTAACAATAACCCTAACCCAAACCATAACCCCAACCCCTAACAATAACCCTAACCCAAAACCTAACCCAAACCATACCCATAACCCCAACCATAACCATAACCCAAACCATAACCCCTAACCCCTAACAATAACCCTAACCCAAACCTTAACCCCAACCCCTAACAATAACCCTAACCTAAACCATAACCCCAACCATAACCATAACCCAAACCATAACCATAACCCAAAACATAACCCCTAACCCCTAACAATAACCCTCAACAAAACCATAACCCCAACCCCTAACAATAACCCTAACCCAAACCATAACCCCAATCATAACCATAACCCAAACCATAACCCCTAATCCCTTACAATAACCCTAGCCCAAACCATAACCCCAACCCCTAACAATAACCCTAACCTAAACCATAACCATAACCCAAACCATAACCCCTAACCCCTAACAAGAACCCTAACCCAAACCATAATCCCATCCATACCCATAACCCCAACCATAACCATAACCCAAACCATAACCCCTAACCCCTAACAATAACCCTAACCCAAACCTTAACCCCAACCCCTAACAATAACCCTAACCTAAACCATAACCCCAACCATAACCATAACCCAAACCATAACCATAACCCAAAACATAACCCCTAACCCCTAACAATAACCCTCAACAAAACCATAACCCCAACCCCTAACAATAACCCTAACCCAAACCATAACCCCAATCATAACCATAACCCAAACCATAACCCCTAATCCCTTACAATAACCCTAGCCCAAACCATAACCCCAACCCCTAACAATAACCCTAACCTAAACCATAACCATAACCCAAACCATAACCCCTAACCCCTAACAAGAACCCTAACCCAAACCATAATCCCATCCATAGCCATAACCCCAACCATAACCAAAACCCAAACCATAACCCCCAACCCCTAACAATAACCATAACCCAAACCATAACCCCCAACCCCTAACAATAACCCTAACCCAAACCATAACCCAAACCATAACCCAAACCATAACCCAAACCATAACCCAAACCACAACCCAAACCATAACCCAAACCATAACCCCAACCATAACCATAACCCAAACCATAACCATAACCCAAAACATAACCCCTAACCCCTAACCATAACCCCCAACCCCTAACAATAACCCTAACCCAAACCATAACCCAAACAACCATAACCACGTGCTGCCAGAGGACCTCGGCACGCCCGGTGAATACCTTGTTGAAGACAGGCAGGCCTCGGTTCACCTTGTTGGCCAAAGTGGCAAAGGACCTGTGGGGAGGGGGGAGGGGGGGGGAGATGTCGGTTCCAACTTTCCTGGAAAACAGACGGATAGACGGCCTTCTGGCACGCCTACCGGGAATCGTCCTGGTCTTTAGATTTTTCGTCTGACAACAACTCGTCCCACTCTGGATGACAAAATGGGGAAACAAGTGCCATCTATCACATATAAACCGAAAGCCTTTTAATGACCGACTATCTGGTAAACGTCCCAGACAAGACCGGCAGGCCGGCCCTCTCGGTTAAAAATGGACTGAGCATCTGCCAATTACTGACTCTAACCTTGCCTTGGCTGGCTCCAAAATGGAAAAAAATAACATCTTGTACATTTAAGTTTCAATTAGTCACGTTTCACTGTATTCCACCACCCCATCAAACTGTCCGTATCCTGTGAAGAAGAAAGGAAGGAAGGGCGTAAGTGAGACGAGACGGAAAGAGGCGGCGGCTGAGAGAGCGCGAGAGAGAGCGAGAGAGAGCGAGAGAGAGCGAGAGAGAGCGAGAGAGAGCGAGAGAGCAAGAGAGCAAGAGTGCAAACGAGAGAGAGAGAGAGAGAGCGCGGGAGCAAACGAGAGAGAGAGAGCGTGGGAGCAAACGAGAGAGAGAGAGAGCGCGGGAGCAAACGACAGAGAGAGAGAGTGCGAGAGCAAACGAGCGCGAACGAGAGCGAGCGGGCGCGAGAGCGAGCGGGCGCGAGTGCGAACGGGCGGCCGCGAGAGCGAACGGGCGGGCGCGAGAGCGAACGGGCGGGTGCGAGAGCGAACGGGCGGGCGCGAGAACGAATGGGCGGGCGCGAGAGTTATGGTTGAGAGCGAGAACGAGCGCGAGAGCGAGAACGAGCGCGAGAGCGAACGGGCGGGCGCGAGAGCAAACGGGCGAGCGCGAGAGCGAACGGGCGGGCGCGAGAGCGAACGGGCGGGCGCGAGAGCGAACGGGCGGGCGCGAGAGTTATGGTTGAGAGCGAGAACGAGCGCGAGAACGAGCGCGAGAACGAGTGCGAGTGAAAGAGAAAAAATGAGAGAGAGAAAGAAGAGGAAGAAGAAGAAGAAGAAGAAGAAGAAGAAGAAGAAGAAGAGGAAGAAGAAGAGGAAGAAGAAGAGGAAGAAGAAGAGGAAGAAGAAGAGGAAGAAGAAGAGGAAGAAGAAGAAGAAGAAGAAGAAGAAGAAGAAGAAGAAGAGGAAGAAGAAGAGGAAGAGGAAGAAGAAGAAGAGGAAGAAGAACAAGAGGAAGAAGAACAAGCGGAAGAAGAACAAGAGGAACAAGAAGAAGAGGAACAAGAAGAAGAGGAACAAGAAGAAGAAGAAAAAGAAGAGGAAGAGGAAGAAGAGGGAGGGGAAGAGGGAGGGGAAGAGGGAGGGGAAGAGGGAGGGGAAGAGGGAGGGGAAGAGGAGGGAGAGGGGGGGAAGAGGAGGGAGAGGGGGAAAGAGGAGGGAGAGGGGGGGAAGAGGAGGGAGAGGGGGGGAAGAGGAGGGAGAGGGGGGGAGAGGGGGGGAAGAGGAGGGAGAGGGGGGGAGAGGGGGGGAAGAGGAGGGAGAGGGGGGGAAGAGGAGGGAGAGGGGGGGAAGAGGAGGGAGAGGGGGGGAAGAGGAGGGAGAGGGGGGGAAGAGGAGGGAGAGGGGGGGCAGCGGTCGGGGGGAGGAGAAGGGGGGCGGCCGGGGGGAGGAGAAGACATTGACGTTGTCCGAGATGCTGGCGGAAGCTGATCTGATCCCTCCGGCCGTGGCGATGAGCGAGGCCCCAAAGGTGAAGGGCGTCAGGGCCAGGCCGGCGATGGCCGTCACGCCGGTTACTTTGGCCTTCTGGTGGAAGGTGGCCAGGTGGCCGGCCAGGGCGCGGAGCTTCACCACGTGCTGCCAGAGGACCTCGGCGCGCCAGGTGAATACCTTGTTGAAGACAGGCAGGGCTCGGTTCACCTTGTTGGTCAAAGTGGAAAATGACCTGTGGGGAGGGGGGAGATGTCGGTTCCAACTTCCCTGGAAAACAGACGGATAGACGGCCTCCCGGCACGCCTACCGGGAATCGTCCCGGTCTTTAAATTCTTCGTCTGACGACAACTCGTCCCACTCTGGATGAGAAAATGGGGGAAAAAAGTGCCATCTATCACATATAAACCGAAAGCCTTTTTATGACCGACTGTGTGTGTGGTGGGGGGTGGGGGGTCACCTCTTTTGGGGCGCCACATTACTGGACAATATTGCAGGGTTTTTGGGTCGGAAAAAATAATTGCAGGGTGCACTTTTTCCAAACGGCCACAAGATGGCAGCAGGAGATCATATTACTGGGAAGTAATTTTCAAATCAAAGCGTATAGGAGGCATTTTGGTTTTCAAGACCAATTGCGGGTTATGTCATTAATCTTGCCTACGAATAAACTAGTTTCAGGGTTAGGGTTATAGTCAATTAAAAGTCAAATCAATTAGAAGAAACTTACATAAGACGACATCTTGAGACAACTTGCGTTGGCGCCCAAAAGAACCTGTAAAGTGGTATGGATTGAGAACGTGTTGCTGCAGTACTTTTTACTTTGAAAAAAATACAAGGCACAACGATATATATTATCATTTAAAATTGACAATATATAGTGGTAGCTCGACAAGAAAGAGAAAGATAGAGAGAGGAGAAGGAGAGGAGGGAGAGAGAGAGAGAGAGAGAGGAGAAGAAGAGGAGGGAGAGAGAGAAGAAGAGGAGGGAGAGAGAGAAGAAGAGGAGGGAGAGAGAGAAGAAGAGGAGGGAGAGAGAGAGGCGGCGGTCGGGGGGAGAGAGAGAGAAAAAAAAGAGAAAAAAGAGAGAAATAAAGAGAAAAAGAGAGAAAGAGAAAAAAAGAGAAAGAGAAAATAAGAGAACCACTAACAATAACCCTAACCCAAACCATAACCCCAACCCCTGACAATAACCCTAACCTAAACCATAACCCCAACCATAACCATAACCCAAACCATAATCATAACCCAAAACATAACCCCTAACCCCTAACAATAACCCTCAACCAAACCATAACCCCAACCCCTAACAATAACCCTAACCCAAACCAGAACCCCAATCATAACCATAACCCAAACCATAACCCCTAATCCCTTACAATAACCCTAACCCAAACCATAACCCCAACCCCTAACAATAACCCTAACCTAAACCATAACCCCTAACAAGAACCCTAACCCAAACCATAATCCCATCCATAGCCATAACCCCAACCATAACCATAACCCAAACCATAACCCCCAACCCCTAACAATAACCCTAACCCAAACCATAACCCAAACCATTACCCAAACCATAACCCAAACCATAACCCAAACCATAACCCAAACCATAACCCAAACCATAACCCAAACCATAACCCAAACCATAACCCAAACCATAACCCAAACCATAACCCAAACCATAACCCAAACCATAACCCAAACCATAACCCAAACCATAACCCAAACCATAACCCAAACCATAACCCAAACCATAACCCAAACCATAACCCAAACCATAACCCAAACCGTAACCCAAACCGTAACCCAAACCATAACCCAAACCGTAACCCAAACCATAACCCAAACCATAACCCAAACCATAACCCAAACCATAACCCAAACCATAACCCAAACCATAACCCAAACCATAACCCAAACCATAACCCAAACCATAACCCAAACCATAACCCAAACCATAACCCAAACCATAACCCAAACCATAACCCAAACCATAACCCAAACCATAACCCAAACCATAACCCCTAACCCCTAACAATAACCCTAACCCAAACCATAACCCCAACGCCTAACAATAACCCTAACCCAAACCATAACCCCAACCCCTAACAACAACCCTAACCTAAACAATAACCCCAACCATAACCATAACCCCTAACCCCTACCAAAAACCCTAACCCAAACCATAACCCAAATGCCTAACAATAACCCTAACCCAAACCATAATCCCATCCATAACCATAACCCCAACAATAACCCTAACCCCTAAAAATAACGCTAACCCAAACCTTAACCCCAACCATAACCTTAACCATAACCGCAAACCAAACCATAACCCCTAAACCCTAACAATAACCCTAACCTTAACCATAACCCCAAACATAACCTTAAGCATAACCGTAAACCAAACCATAACCCCTAAACCCTAACAATAACCCTAACCCAAACCATAACCCCAACCATAACCATAACCCCTAACCCCTACCAATAACCCTAACCCAAACCATAACCCAAATCCCTAACAATAACCCTAACCCAAACCATAACCCCAACCCCTAACAATAACCCTAACCTAAACCATAACCCCAACCATAACCCCAACCATAACCATAACCATAACCCAAACCATAACCCCTAACCCCTAACAATAACCCTAACCCAAACCCCTAACAAGAACCCTAACCCAAACCATAACCCCAACCATAACCAGATTTCCAACCATAACCATAACCCCAACCAAAACCATATTTCCAACCATAGCCATAACTCCAACCATATCCCCAACCATAACCATAACCCTAACCGATAACCCCAACCATAACACCAACCATAACCCCAACCATAACCCAAACCCTAACCCCAACCCCTAACAATAACCCTAACCCTAACCCAAACCATAACCCCTAACCCCTAACAATATCCCTAACCCAAACCATAACCCCTAACAATAACCCTAACCCAAACCATAACCCCAACCCCTAACAATAACCATAACCCAAACCATAACCCCTAACCCCTAACAATAACCCTAACCCAAACCATAACCCCAACCCCTAACAATAACCCTAACCCAAAACCTAACCCAAACCATACCCATAACCCCAACCATAACCATAACCCAAACCATAACCCCTAACAATAACCCTAACTCAAACCATAACCCCAACCCCTAACAATAACCCTAACCTAAACCATAACCCCAACCATAACCATAACCCAAACCATAACCATAATCCCATCCATAGCCATAACCTCAACCATAACCATAACCCAAACCATAACCCCCAACCCCTAACAATAACCCTAACCCAAACCATAACCCAAACAATTACCCAAACCATAACCCAAACCATAACCCAAACCATAACCCAAACCATAACCCAAACCATAACCCAAACCATAACCCAAACCATAACCCAAACCATAACCTAAACCATAACCCAAACCATAACCCAAACCATAACCCAAACCATAACCAAACCATAACCCAAACCATAACCCAAACCATAACCCAAACCATAACCCAAACCATAACCCAAACCATAACCCAAACCATAACCCAAACCATAACCCAAACCATAACCCAAACCATAACCCAAACCATAACCCAAACCATAACCCAAACCATAACCCAAACCATAACCCAAACCATAACCCAAACCATAACCCAAACCATAACCCAAACCATAACCCCTAACCCCTAACAATAACCCTAACCCAAACCATAACCCCAACGCCTAACAATAACCCTAACCAAAACCATAACCCCAACCCCTAACAAAAACCCTAACCTAAACCATAACCCCAACCATAACCATAACCCCTAACCCCTACCAATAACCCTAACCCAAACCATAACCCAAATGCCTAACAATAACCCTAACCCAAACCATAATCCCATCCATAACCATAACCCCAACAATAACCCTAACCCCTAACCCCTAAAAATAACGCTAACCCAAACCTTAACCCCAAACATAACCTTAACCATAACCGCAAACCAAACCATAACCCCTAAACCCTAACAATAACCCTAACCTTAACCATAACTCAAACATAACCTTAAGCATAACCGTAAACCAAACCATAACCCCTAAACCCTAACAATAACCCTAACCCAAACCATAACCCCAACCATAACCATAACCCCTAACCCCTACCAATAACCCTAACCCAAACCATAACCCAAATCCCTAACAATAACCCTAACCCAAACCATAACCCCAACCCCTAACAATAACCCTAACCTAAACCATAACCCCAACCATAACCCCAACCATAACCCCAACCATAACCATAACCATAACCCAAACCATAACCCCTAACCCCTAACAATAACCCTAACCCAAACCCCTAACAAGAACCCTAACCCAAACCATAACCCCAACCATAACCAGATTCCCAACCATAACCATAACCATAACCCCAACCAAAACCATATTCCCAACCATAGCCATAACTCCAACCATATCCCCAACCATAACCATAACCCTAACCGAGAACCCCAACCATAACACCAACCATAACCCCAACCATAACCCAAACCCTAACCCCAACCCCTAACAATAACCCTAACCCTAACCCAAACCATAACCCCTAACCCCTAACAATATCCCTAACCCAAACCATAACCCCTAACAATAACCCTAACCCAAACCATAACCCCAACCCCTAACAATAACCATAACCCAAACCATAACCCCTAACCCCTAACAATAACCCTAACCCAAACCATAACCCCAACCCCTAACAATAACCCTAACCCAAAACCTAACCCAAACCATACCCATAACCCCAACCATAACCATAACCCAAACCATAACCCCTAACAATAACCCTAACTCAAACCATAACCCCAACCCCTAACAATAACCCTAACCTAAACCATAACCCCAACCATAACCATAACCCAAACCATAACCATAATCCCATCCATAGCCATAACCTCAACCATAACCATAACCCAAACCATAACCCCCAACCCCTAACAATAACCCTAACCCAAACCATAACCCAAACAATTACCCAAACCATAACCCAAACCATAACCCAAACCATAACCCAAACCATAACCCAAACCATAACCCAAACCATAACCCAAACCATAACCCAAACCATAACCTAAACCATAACCCAAACCATAACCCAAACCATAACCCAAACCATAACCAAACCATAACCCAAACCATAACCCAAACCATAACTCAAACCATAACCCAAACCATAACCCAAACCATAACCCAAACCATAACCCAAACCATAACCCAAACCATAACCCAAACCATAACCCAAACCATAACCCAAACCATAACCCAAACCATAACCCAAACCATAACCCAAACCATAACCCAAACCATAACCCAAACCATAACCCAAACCATAACCCAAACCATAACCCAAACCATAACCCCTAACCCCTAACAATAACCCTAACCCAAACCATAACCCCAACGCCTAACAATAACCCTAACCCAAACCATAACCCCAACCCCTAACAAAAACCCTAACCTAAACCATAACCCCAACCATAACCATAACCCCTAACCCCTACCAATAACCCTAACCCAAACCATAACCCAAATGCCTAACAATAACCCTAACCCAAACCATAATCCCATCCATAACCATAACCCCAACAATAACCCTAACCCCTAACCCCTAAAAATAACGCTAACCCAAACCTTAACCCCAAACATAACCTTAACCATAACCGCAAACCAAACCATAACCCCTAAACCCTAACAATAACCCTAACCTTAACCATAACTCAAACATAACCTTAAGCATAACCGTAAACCAAACCATAACCCCTAAACCCTAACAATAACCCTAACCCAAACCATAACCCCAACCATAACCATAACCCCTAACCCCTACCAATAACCCTAACCCAAACCATAACCCAAATCCCTAACAATAACCCTAACCCAAACCATAACCCCAACCCCTAACAATAACCCTAACCTAAACCATAACCCCAACCATAACCCCAACCATAACCATAACCATAACCCAAACCATAACCCCTAACCCCTAACAATAACCCTAACCCAAACCCCTAACAAGAACCCTAACCCAAACCATAACCCCAACCATAACCAGATTCCCAACCATAACCATAACCATAACCCCAACCAAAACCATATTCCCAACCATAGCCATAACTCCAACCATATCCCCAACCATAACCATAACCCTAACCGAGAACCCCAACCATAACACCAACCATAACCCCAACCATAACCCAAACCCTAACCCCAACCCCTAACAATAACCCTAACCCTAACCCAAACCATAACCCCTAACCCCTAACAATATCCCTAACCCAAACCATAACCCCTAACAATAACCCTAACCCAAACCATAACCCCAACCCCTAACAATAACCATAACCCAAACCATAACCCCTAACCCCTAACAATAACCCTAACCCAAACCATAACCCCAACCCCTAACAATAACCCTAACCCAAAACCTAACCCAAACCATACCCATAACCCCAACCATAACCATAACCCAAACCATAACCCCTAACAATAACCCTAACTCAAACCATAACCCCAACCCCTAACAATAACCCTAACCTAAACCATAACCCCAACCATAACCATAACCCAAACCATAACCATAATCCCATCCATAGCCATAACCTCAACCATAACCATAACCCAAACCATAACCCCCAACCCCTAACAATAACCCTAACCCAAACCATAACCCAAACAATTACCCAAACCATAACCCAAACCATAACCCAAACCATAACCCAAACCATAACCCAAACCATAACCCAAACCATAACCCAAACCATAACCCAAACCATAACCTAAACCATAACCCAAACCATAACCCAAACCATAACCCAAACCATAACCAAACCATAACCCAAACCATAACCCAAACCATAACCCAAACCATAACCCAAACCATAACCCAAACCATAACCCAAACCATAACCCAAACCATAACCCAAACCATAACCCAAACCATAACCCAAACCATAACCCAAACCATAACCCAAACCATAACCCAAACCATAACCCAAACCATAACCCAAACCATAACCCAAACCATAACCCCTAACCCCTAACAATAACCCTAACCCAAACCATAACCCCAACGCCTAACAATAACCCTAACCCAAACCATAACCCCAACCCCTAACAAAAACCCTAACCTAAACCATAACCCCAACCATAACCATAACCCCTAACCCCTACCAATAACCCTAACCCAAACCATAACCCAAATGCCTAACAATAACCCTAACCCAAACCATAATCCCATCCATAACCATAACCCCAACAATAACCCTAACCCCTAACCCCTAAAAATAACGCTAACCCAAACCTTAACCCCAAACATAACCTTAACCATAACCGCAAACCAAACCATAACCCCTAAACCCTAACAATAACCCTAACCTTAACCATAACTCAAACATAACCTTAAGCATAACCGTAAACCAAACCATAACCCCTAAACCCTAACAATAACCCTAACCCAAACCATAACCCCAACCATAACCATAACCCCTAACCCCTACCAATAACCCTAACCCAAACCATAACCCAAATCCCTAACAATAACCCTAACCCAAACCATAACCCCAACCCCTAACAATAACCCTAACCTAAACCATAACCCCAACCATAACCCCAACCATAACCATAACCATAACCCAAACCATAACCCCTAACCCCTAACAATAACCCTAACCCAAACCCCTAACAAGAACCCTAACCCAAACCATAACCCCAACCATAACCAGATTCCCAACCATAACCATAACCATAACCCCAACCAAAACCATATTCCCAACCATAGCCATAACTCCAACCATATCCCCAACCATAACCATAACCCTAACCGAGAACCCCAACCATAACACCAACCATAACCCCAACCATAACCCAAACCCTAACCCCAACCCCTAACAATAACCCTAACCCTAACCCAAACCATAACCCCTAACCCCTAACAATATCCCTAACCCAAACCATAACCCCTAACAATAACCCTAACCCAAACCATAACCCCAACCCCTAACAATAACCATAACCCAAACCATAACCCCTAACCCCTAACAATAACCCTAACCCAAACCATAACCCCAACCCCTAACAATAACCCTAACCCAAAACCTAACCCAAACCATACCCATAACCCCAACCATAACCATAACCCAAACCATAACCCCTAACCCCTAACAATAACCCTAACCCAAACCTTAACCCCAACCCCTAACAATAACCCTAACCTAAACCATAACCCCAACCATAACCATAACCCAAACCATAACCATAACCCAAAACATAACCCCTAACCCCTAACAATAACCCTCAACAAAACCATAACCCCAACCCCTAACAATAACCCTAACCCAAACCATAACCCCAATCATAACCATAACCCAAACCATAACCCCTAATCCCTTACAATAACCCTAGCCCAAACCATAACCCCAACCCCTAACAATAACCCTAACCTAAACCATAACCATAACCCAAACCATAACCCCTAACCCCTAACAAGAACCCTAACCCAAACCATAATCCCATCCATACCCATAACCCCAACCATAACCATAACCCAAACCATAACCCCTAACCCCTAACAATAACCCTAACCCAAACCTTAACCCCAACCCCTAACAATAACCCTAACCTAAACCATAACCCCAACCATAACCATAACCCAAACCATAACCATAACCCAAAACATAACCCCTAACCCCTAACAATAACCCTCAACAAAACCATAACCCCAACCCCTAACAATAACCCTAACCCAAACCATAACCCCAATCATAACCATAACCCAAACCATAACCCCTAATCCCTTACAATAACCCTAGCCCAAACCATAACCCCAACCCCTAACAATAACCCTAACCTAAACCATAACCATAACCCAAACCATAACCCCTAACCCCTAACAAGAACCCTAACCCAAACCATAATCCCATCCATAGCCATAACCCCAACCATAACCAAAACCCAAACCATAACCCCCAACCCCTAACAATAACCATAACCCAAACCATAACCCCCAACCCCTAACAATAACCCTAACCCAAACCATAACCCAAACCATAACCCAAACCATAACCCAAACCATAACCCAAACCACAACCCAAACCATAACCCAAACCATAACCCCAACCATAACCATAACCCAAACCATAACCATAACCCAAAACATAACCCCTAACCCCTAACCATAACCCCCAACCCCTAACAATAACCCTAACCCAAACCATAACCCAAACAACCATAACCACGTGCTGCCAGAGGACCTCGGCACGCCCGGTGAATACCTTGTTGAAGACAGGCAGGCCTCGGTTCACCTTGTTGGCCAAAGTGGCAAAGGACCTGTGGGGAGGGGGGAGGGGGGGGGAGATGTCGGTTCCAACTTTCCTGGAAAACAGACGGATAGACGGCCTTCTGGCACGCCTACCGGGAATCGTCCTGGTCTTTAGATTTTTCGTCTGACAACAACTCGTCCCACTCTGGATGACAAAATGGGGAAACAAGTGCCATCTATCACATATAAACCGAAAGCCTTTTAATGACCGACTATCTGGTAAACGTCCCAGACAAGACCGGCAGGCCGGCCCTCTCGGTTAAAAATGGACTGAGCATCTGCCAATTACTGACTCTAACCTTGCCTTGGCTGGCTCCAAAATGGAAAAAAATAACATCTTGTACATTTAAGTTTCAATTAGTCACGTTTCACTGTATTCCACCACCCCATCAAACTGTCCGTATCCTGTGAAGAAGAAAGGAAGGAAGGGCGTAAGTGAGACGAGACGGAAAGAGGCGGCGGCTGAGAGAGCGCGAGAGAGAGCGAGAGAGAGCGAGAGAGAGCGAGAGAGAGCGAGAGAGAGCGAGAGAGCAAGAGAGCAAGAGTGCAAACGAGAGAGAGAGAGAGAGAGCGCGGGAGCAAACGAGAGAGAGAGAGCGTGGGAGCAAACGAGAGAGAGAGAGAGCGCGGGAGCAAACGACAGAGAGAGAGAGTGCGAGAGCAAACGAGCGCGAACGAGAGCGAGCGGGCGCGAGAGCGAGCGGGCGCGAGTGCGAACGGGCGGCCGCGAGAGCGAACGGGCGGGCGCGAGAGCGAACGGGCGGGTGCGAGAGCGAACGGGCGGGCGCGAGAACGAATGGGCGGGCGCGAGAGTTATGGTTGAGAGCGAGAACGAGCGCGAGAGCGAGAACGAGCGCGAGAGCGAACGGGCGGGCGCGAGAGCAAACGGGCGAGCGCGAGAGCGAACGGGCGGGCGCGAGAGCGAACGGGCGGGCGCGAGAGCGAACGGGCGGGCGCGAGAGTTATGGTTGAGAGCGAGAACGAGCGCGAGAACGAGCGCGAGAACGAGTGCGAGTGAAAGAGAAAAAATGAGAGAGAGAAAGAAGAGGAAGAAGAAGAAGAAGAAGAAGAAGAAGAAGAAGAAGAAGAGGAAGAAGAAGAGGAAGAAGAAGAGGAAGAAGAAGAGGAAGAAGAAGAGGAAGAAGAAGAGGAAGAAGAAGAAGAAGAAGAAGAAGAAGAAGAAGAAGAAGAGGAAGAAGAAGAGGAAGAGGAAGAAGAAGAAGAGGAAGAAGAACAAGAGGAAGAAGAACAAGCGGAAGAAGAACAAGAGGAACAAGAAGAAGAGGAACAAGAAGAAGAGGAACAAGAAGAAGAAGAAAAAGAAGAGGAAGAGGAAGAAGAGGGAGGGGAAGAGGGAGGGGAAGAGGGAGGGGAAGAGGGAGGGGAAGAGGGAGGGGAAGAGGAGGGAGAGGGGGGGAAGAGGAGGGAGAGGGGGAAAGAGGAGGGAGAGGGGGGGAAGAGGAGGGAGAGGGGGGGAAGAGGAGGGAGAGGGGGGGAGAGGGGGGGAAGAGGAGGGAGAGGGGGGGAGAGGGGGGGAAGAGGAGGGAGAGGGGGGGAAGAGGAGGGAGAGGGGGGGAAGAGGAGGGAGAGGGGGGGAAGAGGAGGGAGAGGGGGGGAAGAGGAGGGAGAGGGGGGGCAGCGGTCGGGGGGAGGAGAAGGGGGGCGGCCGGGGGGAGGAGAAGACATTGACGTTGTCCGAGATGCTGGCGGAAGCTGATCTGATCCCTCCGGCCGTGGCGATGAGCGAGGCCCCAAAGGTGAAGGGCGTCAGGGCCAGGCCGGCGATGGCCGTCACGCCGGTTACTTTGGCCTTCTGGTGGAAGGTGGCCAGGTGGCCGGCCAGGGCGCGGAGCTTCACCACGTGCTGCCAGAGGACCTCGGCGCGCCAGGTGAATACCTTGTTGAAGACAGGCAGGGCTCGGTTCACCTTGTTGGTCAAAGTGGAAAATGACCTGTGGGGAGGGGGGAGATGTCGGTTCCAACTTCCCTGGAAAACAGACGGATAGACGGCCTCCCGGCACGCCTACCGGGAATCGTCCCGGTCTTTAAATTCTTCGTCTGACGACAACTCGTCCCACTCTGGATGAGAAAATGGGGGAAAAAAGTGCCATCTATCACATATAAACCGAAAGCCTTTTTATGACCGACTGTGTGTGTGGTGGGGGGTGGGGGGTCACCTCTTTTGGGGCGCCACATTACTGGACAATATTGCAGGGTTTTTGGGTCGGAAAAAATAATTGCAGGGTGCACTTTTTCCAAACGGCCACAAGATGGCAGCAGGAGATCATATTACTGGGAAGTAATTTTCAAATCAAAGCGTATAGGAGGCATTTTGGTTTTCAAGACCAATTGCGGGTTATGTCATTAATCTTGCCTACGAATAAACTAGTTTCAGGGTTAGGGTTATAGTCAATTAAAAGTCAAATCAATTAGAAGAAACTTACATAAGACGACATCTTGAGACAACTTGCGTTGGCGCCCAAAAGAACCTGTAAAGTGGTATGGATTGAGAACGTGTTGCTGCAGTACTTTTTACTTTGAAAAAAATACAAGGCACAACGATATATATTATCATTTAAAATTGACAATATATAGTGGTAGCTCGACAAGAAAGAGAAAGATAGAGAGAGGAGAAGGAGAGGAGGGAGAGAGAGAGAGAGAGAGAGGAGAAGAAGAGGAGGGAGAGAGAGAAGAAGAGGAGGGAGAGAGAGAAGAAGAGGAGGGAGAGAGAGAAGAAGAGGAGGGAGAGAGAGAGGCGGCGGTCGGGGGGAGAGAGAGAGAAAAAAAAGAGAAAAAAGAGAGAAATAAAGAGAAAAAGAGAGAAAGAGAAAAAAAGAGAAAGAGAAAATAAGAGAACCAAACCATAACCCCTAACCCCTAACAATAACCCTAACCCAAACCATAACCCCAACCCCTGACAATAACCCTAACCTAAACCATAACCCCAACCATAACCATAACCCAAACCATAATCATAACCCAAAACATAACCCCTAACCCCTAACAATAACCCTCAACCAAACCATAACCCCAACCCCTAACAATAACCCTAACCCAAACCAGAACCCCAATCATAACCATAACCCAAACCATAACCCCTAATCCCTTACAATAACCCTAACCCAAACCATAACCCCAACCCCTAACAATAACCCTAACCTAAACCATAACCCCTAACAAGAACCCTAACCCAAACCATAATCCCATCCATAGCCATAACCCCAACCATAACCATAACCCAAACCATAACCCCCAACCCCTAACAATAACCCTAACCCAAACCATAACCCAAACCATTACCCAAACCATAACCCAAACCATAACCCAAACCATAACCCAAACCATAACCCAAACCATAACCCAAACCATAACCCAAACCATAACCCAAACCATAACCCAAACCATAACCCAAACCATAACCCAAACCATAACCCAAACCATAACCCAAACCATAACCCAAACCATAACCCAAACCATAACCCAAACCATAACCCAAACCATAACCCAAACCATAACCCAAACCATAACCCAAACCATAACCCAAACCATAACCCAAACCATAACCCAAACCATAACCCAAACCATAACCCAAACCATAACCCAAACCATAACCCAAACCATAACCCAAACCATAACCCAAACCATAACCCAAACCATAACCCAAACCATAACCCAAACCATAACCCAAACCATAACCCCTAACCCCTAACAATAACCCTAACCCAAACCATAACCCCAACGCCTAACAATAACCCTAACCCAAACCATAACCCCAACCCCTAACAACAACCCTAACCTAAACAATAACCCCAACCATAACCATAACCCCTAACCCCTACCAATAACCCTAACCCAAACCATAACCCAAATGCCTAACAATAACCCTAACCCAAACCATAATCCCATCCATAACCATAACCCCAACAATAACCCTAACCCCTAACCCCTAAAAATAACGCTAACCCAAACCTTAACCCCAACCATAACCTTAACCATAACCGCAAACCAAACCATAACCCCTAAACCCTAACAATAACTTTAACCTTAACCATAACCCCAAACATAACCTTAAGCATAACCGTAAACCAAACCATAACCCCTAAACCCTAACAATAACCCTAACCCAAACCATAACCCCAACCATAACCATAACCCCTAACCCCTACCAATAACCCTAACCCAAACCATAACCCAAATCCCTAACAATAACCCTAACCCAAACCATAACCCCAACCCCTAACAATAACCCTAACCTAAACCATAACCCCAACCATAACCCCAACCATAACCATAACCATAACCCAAACCATAACCCCTAACCCCTAACAATAACCCTAACCCAAACCCCTAACAAGAACCCTAACCCAAACCATAACCCCAACCATAACCAGATTCCCAACCATAACCATAACCCCAACCAAAACCATATTCCCAACCATAGCCATAACTCCAACCATATCCCCAACCATAACCATAACCCTAACCGATAACCCCAACCATAACACCAACCATAACCCCAACCATAACCCAAACCCTAACCCCAACCCCTAACAATAACCCTAACCCTAACCCAAACCATAACCCCTAATCCCTAACAATATCCCTAACCCAAACCATAACCCCTAACAATAACCCTAACCCAAACCATAACCCCAACCCCTAACAATAACCATAACCCAAACCATAACCCCTAACCCCTAACAATAACCCTAACCCAAACCATAACCCCAACCCCTAACAATAACCCTAACCCAAAACCTAACCCAAACCATACCCATAACCCCAACCATAACCATAACCCAAACCATAACCCATAACCCCTAACAATAACCCTAACCCAAACCATAACCCCAACCCCTAACAATAACCCTAACCTAAACCATAACCCCAACCATAACCATAACCCAAACCATAACCATAACCCAAAACATAACCCCTAACCCCTAACAATAACCCTCAACAAAACCATAACCCCAACCCCTAACAATAACCCTAACCCAAACCATAACCATAACCCAAACCATAACCCAAACCATAACCCAAACCATAACCCAAACCATAACCCAAACCATAACCCAAACCATAACCCCAACCATAACCATAACCCAAACCATAACCATAACCCAAAACATAACCCCTAACCCCTAACAATAACCCTCAACCAAACCATAACCCCAACCCCTAACAATAACCCTAACCCAAACCATAACCCCAATCATAACCATAACCCAAACCATAACCCCTAATCCCTTACAATAACCCTAACCCAAACCATAACCCCAACCCCTAACAATAACCCTAACCTAAACCATAACCCCTAACAAGAACCCTAACCCAAACCATAATCCCATCCATAGCCATAACCCCAACCATAACCATAACCCAAACCATAACCCAAACCATAACCCAAACCATAACCCAAACCATAACCCAAACCATAACCCAAACCATAACCCAAACCATAACCCAAACCATAACCCAAACCATAACCCAAACCATAACCCAAACCATAACCCAAACCATAACCCAAACCATAACCCAAACCATAACCCAAACCATAACCCAAACCATAACCCAAACCATAATCCAAACCATAACCCAAACCATAACCCAAACCATAACCCAAACAATAACCCTAACCCAAACCATAACCCTAACCCAAACCATAACCCTAACCCAAACCATAACCAGATTCCCAACCATAACCATAACCCCAACCAAAACCATATTCCCAACCATAGCCATAACTCCAACCATATCCCCAACCATAACCATAACCCTAACCGATAACCCCAACCATAACACCAACCATAACCCCAACCATAACCCAAACCCTAACCCCTACCCCTAACAATAACCCTAACCCTAACCCAAACCATAACCCCTAACCCCTAACAATATCCCTAACCCAAACCATAACCCCTAACAATAACCCTAACCCAAACCATAACCCCAACCCCTAACAATAACCATAACCCAAACCATAACCCCTAACCCCTAACAATAACCCTAACCGAAACCATAACCCCAACCCCTAACAATAACCCTAACCCAAAAACCTAACCCAAACCATAACCATAACCCCAACCATAACCATAACCCCAACCATAACCATAACCCAAACCATAACCCCTAACAATAACCCTAACCCAAACCATAACCCCAACCCCTAACAATAACCCTAACCTAAACCATAACCCCAACCATAACCATAACCCAAACCATAACCATAACCCAAAACATAACCCCTAACCCCTAACAATAACCCTCAACAAAACCATAACCCCAACCCCTAACAATAACCCTAACCCAAACCATAACCCCAATCATAACCATAACCCAAACCATAACCCCTAATCCCTTACAATAACCATAACCCAAACCATAACCCCCAACCCCTAACAATAACCATAACCCAAACCATAACCCCGAACCCCTAACAATAACCCTAACCCAAACCATAACCCAAACCATAACCCAAACCATAACCCAAACCATAACCCAAACCATAACCCAAACCATAACCCAAACCATAACCCAAACCATAACCCAAACCATAACCCAAACCATAACCCAAACCATAACCCAAACCATAACCCAAACTATAACCTAAAACCATAACCCAAACCATAACCCAAACCATAACCCAAACCATAACCCCAACCATAACCATAACCCAAACCATAACCATAACCCAAAACATAACCCCTAACCCCTAACAATAACCCTCAACCAAACCATAACCCCAACCCCTAACAATAACCCTAACCCAAACCATAACCCCAATCATAACCATAACCCAAACCATAACCCCTAATCCCTTACAGTAACCCTAACCCAAACCATAACCCCAACCCCTAACAATAACCCTAACCTAAACCATAACCCCTAACAAGAACCCTAACCCAAACCATAATCCCATCCATAGCCATAACCCCAACCATAACCATAACCCAAACCATAACCCAAACCATAACCCAAACCATAACCCAAACCATAACCCAAACCATAACCCAAACCATAACCCAAACCATAACCCAAACCATAACCCAAACCATAACCCAAACCATAACCCAAACCATAACCCAAACCATAACCCAAACCATAACCCAAACCATAACCCAAACCATAACCCAAACCATAACCCAAACCATAACCCAAACCATAACCCAAACCATAACCCAAACCATAACCCAAACCATAACCCAAACCATAACCCAAACCATAACCCAAACCATAACCCAAACCATAACCCAAACCATAACCCAAACCATAACCCAAACCATAACCCAAACCATAACCCAAACCATAACCCAAACCATAACCCCTAACCCCTAACAATAACCCTAACCCAAACCATAACCCCAACCCCTAACAATAACCCTAACCCAAAACCTAACCCAAACCATACCCATAACCCCAACCATAACCATAACCCAAACCATAACCCCTAACCCCTAACAATAACCCTAACCCAAACCATAACCCCAACCTAAACCATAACCCCAACCATAACCATAACCCAAATGATAACCATAACCCAAAACATAACCCCTAACCCCTAACAATAACCCTCAACAAAACCATAACCCCAACCCCTAACAATAACCCTAACCCAAACCATAACCCCAATCATAACCATAACCCAAACCACAACCCCTAATCCCTTACAATAACCCTAGCCCAAACCATAACCCCAACCCCTAACAATAACCCTAACCTAAGCCATAACCATAACCCAAACCATAACCCCTAACCCCTAACAAGAACCCTAACCCAAACCATAACCCCTAACCCCTAACAAGAACCCTAACCCAAACCATAATCCCATCCATAGCCATAACCCCAACCATAACCATAACCCAAACCATAACCCCCAACCCCTAACAATAACCATAACCCAAACCATAACCCCCAACCCCTAACAATAACCCTAACCCAAACCATAACCCAAACCATAACCCAAACCATAACCCAAACCATAACCCAAACCATAACCCAAACCATAACCCAAACCATAACCCAAACCATAACCCAAACCATAACCCAAACCATAACCCAAACCATAACCCAAACCATAACCCAAACCATAACCCCAACCATAACCATAAACCAAACCATAACCATAACCCAAAACATAACCCCTAACCCCTAACAATAACCCTCAACCAAACCATAACCCCAACCCCTAACAATAACCCTAACCCAAACCATAACCCCAATCATAACCATAACCCAAACCATAACCCCTAATCCCTTACAATAACCCTAACCCAAACCATAACCCCAACCCCTAACAATAACCCTAACCTAAACCATAACCCCTAACAAGAACCCTAACCCAAACCATAATCCCATCCATAGCCATAACCCCAACCATAACCATAACCCAAACCATAACCCAAACCATAACCCAAACCATAACCCAAACCATAACCCAAACCATAACCCAAACCATAACCCAAACCATAACCCAAACCATAACCCAAACCAAAACCCAAACCATAACCCAAACCATAACCCAAACCATAACCCAAACCATAACCCAAACCATAACCCAAACCATAACCCAAACCATAACCCAAACCATAACCCAAACCATAACCCAAACCATAACCCAAACCATAACCCAAACCATAACCCAAACCATAACCCCTAACCCCTAACAATAACCCTAACCCAAACCATAACCCCAACGCCTAACAATAACCCTAACCCAAACCATAACCCCAACCCCTAACAACAACCCTAACCTAAACCATAACCCCAACCATAACCATAACCCCTAACCCCTACCAATAACCCTAACCCAAACCATAACCCAAATGCCTAACAATAACCCTAACCCAAACCATAATCCCATCCATAACCATAACCCCAACAATAACCCTAACCCCTAACCCCTAAAAATAACGCTAACCCAAACCTTAACCCCAACCATAACCTTAACCATAACTGCAAACCAAACCATAACCCCTAAACCCTAACAATAACCCTAACCTTAACCATAACCCCAAACATAACCTTAAGCATAACCGTAAACCAAACCATAACCCCTAAACCCTAACAATAACCCTAACCCAAACCATAACCCCAACCATAACCATAACCCCTAACCCCTACCAATAACCCTAACCCAAACCATAACCCAAATCCCTAACAATAACCCTAACCCAAACCATAACCCCAACCCCTAACAATAACCCTAACCTAAACCATAACCCCAACCATAACCCCAACCATAACCATAACCATAACCCAAACCATAACCCCTAACCCCTAACAATAACCCTAACCCAAACCCCTAACAAGAACCCTAACCCAAACCATAACCCCAACCATAACCAGATTCCCAACCATAACCATAACCCCAACCAAAACCATATTCCCAACCATAGCCATAACTCCAACCATATCCCCAACCATAACCATAACCCTAACCGATAACCCCAACCATAACCCCAACCATAACCCAAACCCTAACCCCAACCCCTAACAATAACCCTAACCCTAACCCAAACCATAACCCCTAACCCCTAACAATATCCCTAACCCAAACCATAACCCCTAACAATAACCCTAACCCAAACCATAACCCCAACCCCTAACAATAACCATAACCCAAACCATAACCCCTAACCCCTAACAATAACCCTAACCCAAACCATAACCCCAACCCCTAACAATAACCCTAACCCAAAACCTAACCCAAACCATAACCCCTAACCCCTAACAATAACCCTAACCCAAACCATAACCCCAACCCCTAACAATAACCCTAACCCAAAACCTAACCCAAACCATACCCATAACCCCAACCATAACCATAACCCAAACCATAACCCCTAACCCCTAACAATAACCCTAACTCAAACCATAACCCCAACCCCTAACAATAACCCTAACCTAAACCATAACCCCAACCATAACCATAACCCAAACCATAACCATAATCCCATCCATAGCCATAACCTCAACCATAACCATAACCCAAACCATAACCCCCAACCCCTAACAATAACCCTAACCCAAACCATAACCCAAACCATTACCCAAATCATAACCCAAACCATAACCCAAACCATAACCCAAACCATAACCTAAACCATAACCCAAACCATAACCCAAACCATAACCCAAACCATAACCCAAACCATAACCAAACCATAACCAAACCATAACCCAAACCATAACCCAAACCATAACCCAAACCATAACCCAAACCATAACCCAAACCATAACCCAAACCATAACCCAAACCATAACCCAAACCATAACCCAAACCATAACCCAAACCATAACCCAAACCATAACCCAAACCATAACCCAAACCATAACCCAAACCATAACCCAAACCATAACCCAAACCATAACCCAAACCATAACCCAAACCATAACCCAAACCATAACCCAAACCATAACCCCTAACCCCTAACAATAACCCTAACCCAAACCATAACCCCAACGCCTAACAATAACCCTAACCCAAACCATAACCCCAACCCCTAACAACAACCCTAACCTAAACCATAACCCCAACCATAACCATAACCCCTAACCCCTACCAATAACCCTAACCCAAACCATAACCCAAATGCCTAACAATAACCCTAACCCAAACCATAATCCCATCCATAACCATAACCCCAACAATAACCCTAACCCCTAAAAATAACGCTAACCCAAACCTTAACCCCAACCATAACCTTAACCATAACTGCAAACCAAACCATAACCCCTAAACCCTAACAATAACCCTAACCTTAACCATAACCCCAAACATAACCTTAAGCATAACCGTAAACCAAACCATAACCCCTAAACCCTAACAATAACCCTAACCCAAACCATAACCCCAACCATAACCATAACCCCTAACCCCTACCAATAACCCTAACCCAAACCATAACCCAAATCCCTAACAATAACCCTAACCCAAACCATAACCCCAACCCCTAACAATAACCCTAACCTAAACCATAACCCCAACCATAACCCCAACCATAACCATAACCCAAACCATAACCCCTAACCCCTAACAATAACCCTAACCCAAACCCCTAACAAGAACCCTAACCCAAACCATAACCCCAACCATAACCAGATTCCCAACCATAACCATAACCCCAACCAAAACCATATTCCCAACCATAGCCATAACTCCAACCATATCCCCAACCATAACCATAACCCTAACCGAGAACCCCAACCATAACACCAACCATAACCCCAACCCCTAACAATAACCCTAACCCTAACCCAAACCATAACCCCTAACCCCTAACAATATCCCTAACCCAAACCATAACCCCTAACAATAACCCTAACCCAAACCATAACCCCAACCCCTAACAATAACCATAACCCAAACCATAACCCCTAACCCCTAACAATAACCCTAACCCAAACCATAACCCCAACCCCTAACAATAACCCTAACACAAAACCTAACCCAAACCATACCCATAACCCCAACAATAACCATAACCCAAACCATAACCCCTAACCCCTAACAATAACCCTAACTCAAACCATAACCCCAACCCCTAACAATAACCCTAACCTAAACCATAACCCCAACCATAACCATAACCCAAACCATAACCATAATCCCATCCATAGCCATAACCTCAACCATAACCATAACCCAAACCATAACCCCCAACCCCTAACAATAACCCTAACCCAAACCATAACCCAAACCATTACCCAAATCATAACCCAAACCATAACCCAAACCATAACCCAAACCATAACCCAAACCATAACCCAAACCATAACCCAAACCATAACCCAAACCATAACCCAAACCATAACCCAAACCATAACCCAAACCATAACCCAAACCATAACCCAAACCATAACCAAACCATAACCCAAACCATAACCCAAACCATAACCCAAACCATAACCCAAACCATAACCCAAACCATAACCCAAACCATAACCCAAACCATAACCCAAACCATAACCCAAACCATAACCCAAACCATAACCCAAACCATAACCCAAACCATAACCCAAACCATAACCCAAACCATAACCCAAACCATAACCCAAACCATAACCCAAACCATAACCCAAACCATAACCCAAACCATAACCCAAACCATAACCCAAACCATAACCCAAACCATAACCCAAACCATAACCCAAACCATAACCCAAACCATAACCCAAACCATAACCCAAACCATAACCCAAACCATAACCCAAACCATAACCCAAACCATAACCCAAACCATAACCCAAACCATAACCCAAACCATAACCCAAACCATAACCCAAACCATAACCCAAACCATAACCCAAACCATAACCCAAACCATAACCCAAACCATAACCCAAACCATAACCCCTAACCCCTAACAATAACCCTAACCCAAACCATAACCCCAACGCCTAACAATATCCCTAACCCAAACCATAACCCCAACCCCTAACAACAACCCTAACCTAAACCATAACCCCAACCATAACCATAACCCCTAACCCCTACCAATAACCCTAACCCAAACCATAACCCAAATGCCTAACAATAACCCTAACCCAAACCATAATCCCATCCATAACCATAACCCCAACAATAACCCTAACCCCTAACCCCTAAAAATAACGCTAACCCAAACCTTAACCCCAACCATAACCTTAACCATAACCGCAAACCAAACCATAACCCCTAAACCCTAACAATAACCTTAACCTTAACCATAACCCCAAACATAACCTTAAGCATAACCGTAAACCAAACCATAACCCCTAAACCCTAACAATAATCCTAACCCAAACCATAACCACAACCATAACCATAACCCCTAACCCCTACCAATAACCCTAACCCAAACCATAACCCAAATCCCTAACAATAACCCTAACCCAAACCATAACCCCAACCCCTAACAATAACCCTAACCTAAACCATAACCCCAACCATAACCCCAACCATAACCATAACCATAACCCAAACCATAACCCCTAACCCCTAACAAGAACCCTAACCCAAACCATAACCCCAACCATAACCAGATTCCCAACCATAACCCCAACCCAAACCATAACCCCTAACCCCTAACAATATCCCTAACCCAAACCATAACCCCTAACAATAACCCTAACCCAAACCATAACCCCAACCCCTAACAATAACCATAACCCAAACCATAACCCCTAACCCCTAACAATAACCCTAACCCAAACCATAACCCCAACCCCTAACAATAACCCTAACCCAAAACCTAACCCAAACCATACCCATAACCCCAACCATAACCATAACCCAAACCATAACCCCTAACCCCTAACAATAACCCTAACCCAAACCATAACCCCAACCTAAACCATAACCCCAACCATAACCATAACCCAAATGATAACCATAACCCAAAACATAACCCCTAACCCCTAACAATAACCCTCAACAAAACCATAACCCCAACCCCTAACAATAACCCTAACCCAAACCATAACCCCAATCATAACCATAACCCAAACCACAACCCCTAATCCCTTACAATAACCCTAGCCCAAACCATAACCCCAACCCCTAACAATAACCCTAACCTAAGCCATAACCATAACCCAAACCATAACCCCTAACCCCTAACAAGAACCCTAACCCAAACCATAACCCCTAACCCCTAACAAGAACCCTAACCCAAACCATAATCCCATCCATAGCCATAACCCCAACCATAACCATAACCCAAACCATAACCCCCAACCCCTAACAATAACCATAACCCAAACCATAACCCCCAAACCATAACCCCCAACCCCTAACAATAACCCTAACCCAAACCATAACCCAAACCATAACCCAAACCATAACCCAAACCATAACCCAAACCATAACCCAAACCATAACCCAAACCATAACCCAAACCATAACCCAAACCATAACCCAAACCATAACCCAAACCATAACCCAAACCATAACCCAAACCATAACCCAAACCATAACCCAAACCATAACCCAAACCATAACCCAAACCATAACCCAAACCATAACCCAAACCATAACCCAAACCATAACCCAAACCATAACCCAAACCATAACCCAAACCATAACCCCAACCATAACCATAAACCAAACCATAACCATAACCCAAAACATAACCCCTAACCCCTAACAATAACCCTCAACCAAACCATAACCCCAACCCCTAACAATAACCCTAACCCAAACCATAACCCCAATCATAACCATAACCCAAACCATAACCCCTAATCCCTTACAATAACCCTAACCCAAACCATAACCCCAACCCCTAACAATAACCCTTACCTAAACCATAACCCCTAACAAGAACCCTAACCCAAACCATAATCCCATCCATAGCCATAACCCCAACCATAACCATAACCCAAACCATAACCCAAACCATAACCCAAACCATAACCCAAACCATAACCCAAACCATAACCCAAACCATAACCCAAACCATAACCCAAACCATAACCCAAACCATAACCCAAACCATAACCCAAACCATAACCCAAACCATAACCCAAACCATAACCCAAACCATAACCCAAACCATAACCCAAACCATAACCCAAACCATAACCCAAACCATAACCCAAACCATAACCCAAACCATAACCCAAACCATAACCCAAACCATAACCCAAACCATAACCCAAACCATAACCCAAACCATAACCCAAACCATAACCCAAACCATAACCCAAACCATAACCCAAACCATAACCCAAACCATAACCCAAACCATAACCCAAACCATAACCCAAACCATAACCCAAACCATAACCCAAACCATAACCCAAACCATAACCCAAACCATAACCCAAACCATAACCCAAACCATAACCCCTAACCCCTAACAATAACCCTAACCCAAACCATAACCCCAACGCCTAACAATAACCCTAACCCAAACCATAACCCCAACCCCTAACAACAACCCTAACCTAAACAATAACCCCAACCATAACCATAACCCCTAACCCCTACCAATAACCCTAACCCAAACCATAACCCAAATGCCTAACAATAACCCTAACCCAAACCATAATCCCATCCATAACCATAACCCCAACAATAACCCTAACCCCTAACCCCTAAAAATAACGCTAACCCAAACCTTAACCCCAACCATAACCTTAACCATAACCGCAAACCAAACCATAACCCCTAAACCCTAACAATAACTTTAACCTTAACCATAACCCCAAACATAACCTTAAGCATAACCGTAAACCAAACCATAACCCCTAAACCCTAACAATAACCCTAACCCAAACCATAACCCCAACCATAACCATAACCCCTAACCCCTACCAATAACCCTAACCCAAACCATAACCCAAATCCCTAACAATAACCCTAACCCAAACCATAACCCCAACCCCTAACAATAACCCTAACCTAAACCATAACCCCAACCATAACCCCAACCATAACCATAACCATAACCCAAACCATAACCCCTAACCCCTAACAATAACCCTAACCCAAACCCCTAACAAGAACCCTAACCCAAACCATAACCCCAACCATAACCAGATTCCCAACCATAACCATAACCCCAACCAAAACCATATTCCCAACCATAGCCATAACTCCAACCATATCCCCAACCATAACCATAACCCTAACCGATAACCCCAACCATAACACCAACCATAACCCCAACCATAACCCAAACCCTAACCCCAACCCCTAACAATAACCCTAACCCTAACCCAAACCATAACCCCTAATCCCTAACAATATCCCTAACCCAAACCATAACCCCTAACAATAACCCTAACCCAAACCATAACCCCAACCCCTAACAATAACCATAACCCAAACCATAACCCCTAACCCCTAACAATAACCCTAACCCAAACCATAACCCCAACCCCTAACAATAACCCTAACCCAAAACCTAACCCAAACCATACCCATAACCCCAACCATAACCATAACCCAAACCATAACCCATAACCCCTAACAATAACCCTAACCCAAACCATAACCCCAACCCCTAACAATAACCCTAACCTAAACCATAACCCCAACCATAACCATAACCCAAACCATAACCATAACCCAAAACATAACCCCTAACCCCTAACAATAACCCTCAACAAAACCATAACCCCAACCCCTAACAATAACCCTAACCCAAACCATAACCATAACCCAAACCATAACCCAAACCATAACCCAAACCATAACCCAAACCATAACCCAAACCATAACCCCAACCATAACCATAACCCAAACCATAACCATAACCCAAAACATAACCCCTAACCCCTAACAATAACCCTCAACCAAACCATAACCCCAACCCCTAACAATAACCCTAACCCAAACCATAACCCCAATCATAACCATAACCCAAACCATAACCCCTAATCCCTTACAATAACCCTAACCCAAACCATAACCCCAACCCCTAACAATAACCCTAACCTAAACCATAACCCCTAACAAGAACCCTAACCCAAACCATAATCCCATCCATAGCCATAACCCCAACCATAACCATAACCCAAACCATAACCCAAACCATAACCCAAACCATAACCCAAACCATAACCCAAACCATAACCCAAACCATAACCCAAACCATAACCCAAACCATAACCCAAACCATAACCCAAACCATAACCCAAACCATAACCCAAACCATAACCCAAACCATAACCCAAACCATAACCCAAACCATAACCCAAACCATAACCCAAACCATAATCCAAACCATAACCCAAACCATAACCCAAACCATAACCCAAACAATAACCCTAACCCAAACCATAACCCTAACCCAAACCATAACCCTAACCCAAACCATAACCAGATTCCCAACCATAACCATAACCCCAACCAAAACCATATTCCCAACCATAGCCATAACTCCAACCATATCCCCAACCATAACCATAACCCTAACCGATAACCCCAACCATAACACCAACCATAACCCCAACCATAACCCAAACCCTAACCCCTACCCCTAACAATAACCCTAACCCTAACCCAAACCATAACCCCTAACCCCTAACAATATCCCTAACCCAAACCATAACCCCTAACAATAACCCTAACCCAAACCATAACCCCAACCCCTAACAATAACCATAACCCAAACCATAACCCCTAACCCCTAACAATAACCCTAACCGAAACCATAACCCCAACCCCTAACAATAACCCTAACCCAAAAACCTAACCCAAACCATAACCATAACCCCAACCATAACCATAACCCCAACCATAACCATAACCCAAACCATAACCCCTAACAATAACCCTAACCCAAACCATAACCCCAACCCCTAACAATAACCCTAACCTAAACCATAACCCCAACCATAACCATAACCCAAACCATAACCATAACCCAAAACATAACCCCTAACCCCTAACAATAACCCTCAACAAAACCATAACCCCAACCCCTAACAATAACCCTAACCCAAACCATAACCCCAATCATAACCATAACCCAAACCATAACCCCTAATCCCTTACAATAACCATAACCCAAACCATAACCCCCAACCCCTAACAATAACCATAACCCAAACCATAACCCCGAACCCCTAACAATAACCCTAACCCAAACCATAACCCAAACCATAACCCAAACCATAACCCAAACCATAACCCAAACCATAACCCAAACCATAACCCAAACCATAACCCAAACCATAACCCAAACCATAACCCAAACCATAACCCAAACCATAACCCAAACTATAACCTAAAACCATAACCCAAACCATAACCCAAACCATAACCCAAACCATAACCCCAACCATAACCATAACCCAAACCATAACCATAACCCAAAACATAACCCCTAACCCCTAACAATAACCCTCAACCAAACCATAACCCCAACCCCTAACAATAACCCTAACCCAAACCATAACCCCAATCATAACCATAACCCAAACCATAACCCCTAATCCCTTACAGTAACCCTAACCCAAACCATAACCCCAACCCCTAACAATAACCCTAACCTAAACCATAACCCCTAACAAGAACCCTAACCCAAACCATAATCCCATCCATAGCCATAACCCCAACCATAACCATAACCCAAACCATAACCCAAACCATAACCCAAACCATAACCCAAACCATAACCCAAACCATAACCCAAACCATAACCCAAACCATAACCCAAACCATAACCCAAACCATAACCCAAACCATAACCCAAACCATAACCCAAACCATAACCCAAACCATAACCCAAACCATAACCCAAACCATAACCCAAACCATAACCCAAACCATAACCCAAACCATAACCCAAACCATAACCCAAACCATAACCCAAACCATAACCCAAACCATAACCCAAACCATAACCCAAACCATAACCCAAACCATAACCCAAACCATAACCCAAACCATAACCCAAACCATAACCCAAACCATAACCCAAACCATAACCCCTAACCCCTAACAATAACCCTAACCCAAACCATAACCCCAACCCCTAACAATAACCCTAACCCAAAACCTAACCCAAACCATACCCATAACCCCAACCATAACCATAACCCAAACCATAACCCCTAACCCCTAACAATAACCCTAACCCAAACCATAACCCCAACCTAAACCATAACCCCAACCATAACCATAACCCAAATGATAACCATAACCCAAAACATAACCCCTAACCCCTAACAATAACCCTCAACAAAACCATAACCCCAACCCCTAACAATAACCCTAACCCAAACCATAACCCCAATCATAACCATAACCCAAACCACAACCCCTAATCCCTTACAATAACCCTAGCCCAAACCATAACCCCAACCCCTAACAATAACCCTAACCTAAGCCATAACCATAACCCAAACCATAACCCCTAACCCCTAACAAGAACCCTAACCCAAACCATAACCCCTAACCCCTAACAAGAACCCTAACCCAAACCATAATCCCATCCATAGCCATAACCCCAACCATAACCATAACCCAAACCATAACCCCCAACCCCTAACAATAACCATAACCCAAACCATAACCCCCAACCCCTAACAATAACCCTAACCCAAACCATAACCCAAACCATAACCCAAACCATAACCCAAACCATAACCCAAACCATAACCCAAACCATAACCCAAACCATAACCCAAACCATAACCCAAACCATAACCCAAACCATAACCCAAACCATAACCCAAACCATAACCCAAACCATAACCCCAACCATAACCATAAACCAAACCATAACCATAACCCAAAACATAACCCCTAACCCCTAACAATAACCCTCAACCAAACCATAACCCCAACCCCTAACAATAACCCTAACCCAAACCATAACCCCAATCATAACCATAACCCAAACCATAACCCCTAATCCCTTACAATAACCCTAACCCAAACCATAACCCCAACCCCTAACAATAACCCTAACCTAAACCATAACCCCTAACAAGAACCCTAACCCAAACCATAATCCCATCCATAGCCATAACCCCAACCATAACCATAACCCAAACCATAACCCAAACCATAACCCAAACCATAACCCAAACCATAACCCAAACCATAACCCAAACCATAACCCAAACCATAACCCAAACCATAACCCAAACCAAAACCCAAACCATAACCCAAACCATAACCCAAACCATAACCCAAACCATAACCCAAACCATAACCCAAACCATAACCCAAACCATAACCCAAACCATAACCCAAACCATAACCCAAACCATAACCCAAACCATAACCCAAACCATAACCCAAACCATAACCCCTAACCCCTAACAATAACCCTAACCCAAACCATAACCCCAACGCCTAACAATAACCCTAACCCAAACCATAACCCCAACCCCTAACAACAACCCTAACCTAAACCATAACCCCAACCATAACCATAACCCCTAACCCCTACCAATAACCCTAACCCAAACCATAACCCAAATGCCTAACAATAACCCTAACCCAAACCATAATCCCATCCATAACCATAACCCCAACAATAACCCTAACCCCTAACCCCTAAAAATAACGCTAACCCAAACCTTAACCCCAACCATAACCTTAACCATAACTGCAAACCAAACCATAACCCCTAAACCCTAACAATAACCCTAACCTTAACCATAACCCCAAACATAACCTTAAGCATAACCGTAAACCAAACCATAACCCCTAAACCCTAACAATAACCCTAACCCAAACCATAACCCCAACCATAACCATAACCCCTAACCCCTACCAATAACCCTAACCCAAACCATAACCCAAATCCCTAACAATAACCCTAACCCAAACCATAACCCCAACCCCTAACAATAACCCTAACCTAAACCATAACCCCAACCATAACCCCAACCATAACCATAACCATAACCCAAACCATAACCCCTAACCCCTAACAATAACCCTAACCCAAACCCCTAACAAGAACCCTAACCCAAACCATAACCCCAACCATAACCAGATTCCCAACCATAACCATAACCCCAACCAAAACCATATTCCCAACCATAGCCATAACTCCAACCATATCCCCAACCATAACCATAACCCTAACCGATAACCCCAACCATAACCCCAACCATAACCCAAACCCTAACCCCAACCCCTAACAATAACCCTAACCCTAACCCAAACCATAACCCCTAACCCCTAACAATATCCCTAACCCAAACCATAACCCCTAACAATAACCCTAACCCAAACCATAACCCCAACCCCTAACAATAACCATAACCCAAACCATAACCCCTAACCCCTAACAATAACCCTAACCCAAACCATAACCCCAACCCCTAACAATAACCCTAACCCAAAACCTAACCCAAACCATAACCCCTAACCCCTAACAATAACCCTAACCCAAACCATAACCCCAACCCCTAACAATAACCCTAACCCAAAACCTAACCCAAACCATACCCATAACCCCAACCATAACCATAACCCAAACCATAACCCCTAACCCCTAACAATAACCCTAACTCAAACCATAACCCCAACCCCTAACAATAACCCTAACCTAAACCATAACCCCAACCATAACCATAACCCAAACCATAACCATAATCCCATCCATAGCCATAACCTCAACCATAACCATAACCCAAACCATAACCCCCAACCCCTAACAATAACCCTAACCCAAACCATAACCCAAACCATTACCCAAATCATAACCCAAACCATAACCCAAACCATAACCCAAACCATAACCTAAACCATAACCCAAACCATAACCCAAACCATAACCCAAACCATAACCCAAACCATAACCCAAACCATAACCAAACCATAACCAAACCATAACCCAAACCATAACCCAAACCATAACCCAAACCATAACCCAAACCATAACCCAAACCATAACCCAAACCATAACCCAAACCATAACCCAAACCATAACCCAAACCATAACCCAAACCATAACCCAAACCATAACCCAAACCATAACCCAAACCATAACCCAAACCATAACCCAAACCATAACCCAAACCATAACCCAAACCATAACCCAAACCATAACCCAAACCATAACCCCTAACCCCTAACAATAACCCTAACCCAAACCATAACCCCAACGCCTAACAATAACCCTAACCCAAACCATAACCCCAACCCCTAACAACAACCCTAACCTAAACCATAACCCCAACCATAACCATAACCCCTAACCCCTACCAATAACCCTAACCCAAACCATAACCCAAATGCCTAACAATAACCCTAACCCAAACCATAATCCCATCCATAACCATAACCCCAACAATAACCCTAACCCCTAAAAATAACGCTAACCCAAACCTTAACCCCAACCATAACCTTAACCATAACTGCAAACCAAACCATAACCCCTAAACCCTAACAATAACCCTAACCTTAACCATAACCCCAAACATAACCTTAAGCATAACCGTAAACCAAACCATAACCCCTAAACCCTAACAATAACCCTAACCCAAACCATAACCCCAACCATAACCATAACCCCTAACCCCTACCAATAACCCTAACCCAAACCATAACCCAAATCCCTAACAATAACCCTAACCCAAACCATAACCCCAACCCCTAACAATAACCCTAACCTAAACCATAACCCCAACCATAACCCCAACCATAACCATAACCCAAACCATAACCCCTAACCCCTAACAATAACCCTAACCCAAACCCCTAACAAGAACCCTAACCCAAACCATAACCCCAACCATAACCAGATTCCCAACCATAACCATAACCCCAACCAAAACCATATTCCCAACCATAGCCATAACTCCAACCATATCCCCAACCATAACCATAACCCTAACCGAGAACCCCAACCATAACACCAACCATAACCCCAACCCCTAACAATAACCCTAACCCTAACCCAAACCATAACCCCTAACCCCTAACAATATCCCTAACCCAAACCATAACCCCTAACAATAACCCTAACCCAAACCATAACCCCAACCCCTAACAATAACCATAACCCAAACCATAACCCCTAACCCCTAACAATAACCCTAACCCAAACCATAACCCCAACCCCTAACAATAACCCTAACACAAAACCTAACCCAAACCATACCCATAACCCCAACAATAACCATAACCCAAACCATAACCCCTAACCCCTAACAATAACCCTAACTCAAACCATAACCCCAACCCCTAACAATAACCCTAACCTAAACCATAACCCCAACCATAACCATAACCCAAACCATAACCATAATCCCATCCATAGCCATAACCTCAACCATAACCATAACCCAAACCATAACCCCCAACCCCTAACAATAACCCTAACCCAAACCATAACCCAAACCATTACCCAAATCATAACCCAAACCATAACCCAAACCATAACCCAAACCATAACCCAAACCATAACCCAAACCATAACCCAAACCATAACCCAAACCATAACCCAAACCATAACCCAAACCATAACCCAAACCATAACCCAAACCATAACCCAAACCATAACCCAAACCATAACCAAACCATAACCCAAACCATAACCCAAACCATAACCCAAACCATAACCCAAACCATAACCCAAACCATAACCCAAACCATAACCCAAACCATAACCCAAACCATAACCCAAACCATAACCCAAACCATAACCCAAACCATAACCCAAACCATAACCCAAACCATAACCCAAACCATAACCCAAACCATAACCCAAACCATAACCCAAACCATAACCCAAACCATAACCCAAACCATAACCCAAACCATAACCCAAACCATAACCCAAACCATAACCCAAACCATAACCCAAACCATAACCCAAACCATAACCCAAACCATAACCCAAACCATAACCCAAACCATAACCCAAACCATAACCCAAACCATAACCCAAACCATAACCCAAACCATAACCCAAACCATAACCCAAACCATAACCCAAACCATAACCCAAACCATAACCCAAACCATAACCCAAACCATAACCCAAACCATAACCCAAACCATAACCCAAACCATAACCCAAACCATAACCCAAACCATAACCCAAACCATAACCCCTAACCCCTAACAATAACCCTAACCCAAACCATAACCCCAACGCCTAACAATATCCCTAACCCAAACCATAACCCCAACCCCTAACAACAACCCTAACCTAAACCATAACCCCAACCATAACCATAACCCCTAACCCCTACCAATAACCCTAACCCAAACCATAACCCAAATGCCTAACAATAACCCTAACCCAAACCATAATCCCATCCATAACCATAACCCCAACAATAACCCTAACCCCTAACCCCTAAAAATAACGCTAACCCAAACCTTAACCCCAACCATAACCTTAACCATAACCGCAAACCAAACCATAACCCCTAAACCCTAACAATAACCTTAACCTTAACCATAACCCCAAACATAACCTTAAGCATAACCGTAAACCAAACCATAACCCCTAAACCCTAACAATAATCCTAACCCAAACCATAACCACAACCATAACCATAACCCCTAACCCCTACCAATAACCCTAACCCAAACCATAACCCAAATCCCTAACAATAACCCTAACCCAAACCATAACCCCAACCCCTAACAATAACCCTAACCTAAACCATAACCCCAACCATAACCCCAACCATAACCATAACCATAACCCAAACCATAACCCCTAACCCCTAACAAGAACCCTAACCCAAACCATAACCCCAACCATAACCAGATTCCCAACCATAACCCCAACCCAAACCATAACCCCTAACCCCTAACAATATCCCTAACCCAAACCATAACCCCTAACAATAACCCTAACCCAAACCATAACCCCAACCCCTAACAATAACCATAACCCAAACCATAACCCCTAACCCCTAACAATAACCCTAACCCAAACCATAACCCCAACCCCTAACAATAACCCTAACCCAAAACCTAACCCAAACCATACCCATAACCCCAACCATAACCATAACCCAAACCATAACCCCTAACCCCTAACAATAACCCTAACCCAAACCATAACCCCAACCTAAACCATAACCCCAACCATAACCATAACCCAAATGATAACCATAACCCAAAACATAACCCCTAACCCCTAACAATAACCCTCAACAAAACCATAACCCCAACCCCTAACAATAACCCTAACCCAAACCATAACCCCAATCATAACCATAACCCAAACCACAACCCCTAATCCCTTACAATAACCCTAGCCCAAACCATAACCCCAACCCCTAACAATAACCCTAACCTAAGCCATAACCATAACCCAAACCATAACCCCTAACCCCTAACAAGAACCCTAACCCAAACCATAACCCCTAACCCCTAACAAGAACCCTAACCCAAACCATAATCCCATCCATAGCCATAACCCCAACCATAACCATAACCCAAACCATAACCCCCAACCCCTAACAATAACCATAACCCAAACCATAACCCCCAAACCATAACCCCCAACCCCTAACAATAACCCTAACCCAAACCATAACCCAAACCATAACCCAAACCATAACCCAAACCATAACCCAAACCATAACCCAAACCATAACCCAAACCATAACCCAAACCATAACCCAAACCATAACCCAAACCATAACCCAAACCATAACCCAAACCATAACCCAAACCATAACCCAAACCATAACCCAAACCATAACCCAAACCATAACCCAAACCATAACCCAAACCATAACCCAAACCATAACCCAAACCATAACCCAAACCATAACCCAAACCATAACCCCAACCATAACCATAAACCAAACCATAACCATAACCCAAAACATAACCCCTAACCCCTAACAATAACCCTCAACCAAACCATAACCCCAACCCCTAACAATAACCCTAACCCAAACCATAACCCCAATCATAACCATAACCCAAACCATAACCCCTAATCCCTTACAATAACCCTAACCCAAACCATAACCCCAACCCCTAACAATAACCCTTACCTAAACCATAACCCCTAACAAGAACCCTAACCCAAACCATAATCCCATCCATAGCCATAACCCCAACCATAACCATAACCCAAACCATAACCCAAACCATAACCCAAACCATAACCCAAACCATAACCCAAACCATAACCCAAACCATAACCCAAACCATAACCCAAACCATAACCCAAACCATAACCCAAACCATAACCCAAACCATAACCCAAACCATAACCCAAACCATAACCCAAACCATAACCCAAACCATAACCCAAACCATAACCCAAACCATAACCCAAACCATAACCCAAACCATAACCCAAACCATAACCCAAACCATAACCCAAACCATAACCCAAACCATAACCCAAACCATAACCCAAACCATAACCCAAACCATAACCCAAACCATAACCCAAACCATAACCCAAACCATAACCCCTAACCCCTAACAATAACCCTAACCCAAACCATAACCCCAACGCCTAACAATAACCCTAACCCAAACCATAACCCCAACCCCTAACAACAACCCTAACCTAAACCATAACCCCAACCATAACCATAACCCCTAACCCCTACCAATAACCCTAACCCAAACCATAACCCAAATGCCTAACAATAACCCTAACCCAAACCATAATCCCATCCATAACCATAACCCCAACAATAACCCTAACCCCTAACCCCTAAAAATAACGCTAACCCAAACCTTAACCCCAACCATAACCTTAACCATAACTGCAAACCAAACCATAACCCCTAAACCCTAACAATAACCTAACCTTAACCATAACCCCAAACATAACCTTAAGCATAACCGTAAACCAAACCATAACCCCTAAACCCTAACAATAACCCTAACCCAAACCATAACCCCAACCATAACCATAACCCCTAACCCCTACCAATAACCCTAACCCAAACCATAACCCAAATCCCTAACAATAACCCTAACCCAAACCATAACCCCAACCCCTAACAATAACCCTAACCTAAACCATAACCCCAACCATAACCCCAACCATAACCATAACCCAAACCATAACCCCTAACCCCTAACAATAACCCTAACCCAAACCCCTAACAAGAACCCTAACCCAAACCATAACCCCAACCATAACCAGATTCCCAACCATAACCATAACCCCAACCAAAACCATATTCCCAACCATAGCCATAACTCCAACCATATCCCCAACCATAACCATAACCCTAACCGATAACCCCAACCATAACCCCAACCATAACCCCAACCATAACCCAAACCCTAACCCCAACCCCTAACAATAACCCTAACCCTAACCCAAACCATAACCCCTAACCCCTAACAATATCCCTAACCCAAACCATAACCCCTAACAATAACCCTAACCCAAACCATAACCCCAACCCCTAACAATAACCATAACCCAAACCATAACCCCTAACCCCTAACAATAACCCTAACCCAAACCATAACCCCAACCCCTAACAATAACCCTAACCCAAAACCTAACCCAAACCATACCCATAACCCCAACCATAACCATAACCCAAACCATAACCCCTAACCCCTAACAATAACCCTAACTCAAACCATAACCCCAACCCCTAACAATAACCCTAACCTAAACCATAACCCCAACCATAACCATAACCCAAACCATAACCATAATCCCATCCATAGCCATAACCTCAACCATAACCATAACCCAAACCATAACCCCCAACCCCTAACAATAACCCTAACCCAAACCCTAACCCAAACCATAACCCAAACCATTACCCAAATCATAACCCAAACCATAACCCAAACCATAACCCAAACCATAACCCAAACCATAACCCAAACCATAACCCAAACCATAACCCAAACCATAACCCAAACCATAACCCAAACCATAACCCAAACCATAACCCAAACCATAACCCAAACCATAACCAAACCATAACCCAAACCATAACCCAAACCATAACCCAAACCATAACCCAAACCATAACCCAAACCATAACCCAAACCATAACCCAAACCATAACCCAAACCATAACCCAAACCATAACCCCTAACCCCTAACAATAACCCTAACCCAAACCATAACCCCAACGCCTAACAATAACCCTAACCCAAACCATAACCCCAACCCCTAACAACAACCCTAACCTAAACCATAACCCCAACCATAACCATAACCCCTAACCCCTACCAATAACCCTAACCCAAACCATAACCCAAATGCCTAACAATAACCCTAACCCAAACCATAATCCCATCCATAACCATAACCCCAACAATAACCCTAACCCCTAACCCCTAAAAATAACGCTAACCCAAACCTTAACCCCAACCATAACCTTAACCATAACCGCAAACCAAACCATAACCCCTAAACCCTAACAATAACCCTAACCTTAACCATAACCCCAAACATAACCTTAAGCATAACCGTAAACCAAACCATAACCCCTAAACCCTAACAATAACCCTAACCCAAACCATAACCCCAACCATAACCATAACCCCTAACCCCTACCAATAACCCTAACCCAAACCATAACCCAAATCCCTAACAATAACCCTAACCCAAACCATAACCCCAACCCCTAACAATAACCCTAACCTAAACCATAACCCCAACCATAACCCCAACCATAACCATAACCATAACCCAAACCATAACCCCTAACCCCTAACAATAACCCTAACCCAAACCCCTAACAAGAACCCTAACCCAAACCATAACCCCAACCATAACCAGATTCCCAACCATAACCATAACCCCAACCAAAACCATATTCCCAACCATAGCCATAACTCCAACCATATCCCCAACCATAACCATAACCCTAACCGAGAACCCCAACCATAACACCAACCATAACCCCAACCATAACCCAAACCCTAACCCCAACCCCTAACAATAACCCTAACCCTAACCCAAACCATAACCCCTAACCCCTAACAATATCCCTAACCCAAACCATAACCCCTAACAATAACCCTAACCCAAACCATAACCCCAACCCCTAACAATAACCATAACCCAAACCATAACCCCTAACCCCTAACAATAACCCTAACCCAAACCATAACCCCAACCCCTAACAATAACCCTAACCCAAAACCTTACCCAAACCATACCCATAACCCCAACCATAACCATAACCCAAACCATAACCCCTAACCCCTAACAATAACCCTAACCCAAACCATAACCCCAACCCCTAACAATAACCCTAACCTAAACCATAACCCCAACCATAACCATAACCCAAACCATAACCCCAATCATAACCATAACCCAAACCATAACCCCTAATCCCTTACAATAACCCTAGCCCAAACCATAACCCCAACCCCTAACAATAACCCTAACCTAAACCATAACCATAACCCAAACCATAACCCCTAACCCCTAACAAGAACCCTAACCCAAACCATAATCCCATCCATAGCCATAACCCCAACCATAACCATAACCCAAACCATAACCCCCAACCCCTAACAATAACCATAACCCAAACCATAACCCCCAACCCCTAACAATAACCCTAACCCAAACCATAACCCAAACCATAACCCAAACCATAACCCAAACCATAACCCAAACCATAACCCAAACCATAACCCCAACCATAACCATAACCCCAACCATAACCATAACCCAAACCATAACCATAACCCAAAACATAACCCCTAACCCCTAACCATAACCCCCAACCCCTAACAATAACCCTAACCCAAACCATAACCCAAACAACCATAACCACGTGCTGCCAGAGGACCTCGGCACGCTCGGTGAATACCTTGTTGAAGACAGGCAGGCCTCGGTTCACCTTGTTGGCCAAAGTGGCAAAGGACCTGTGGGGAGGGGGGAGGGGGGGGAGATGTCGGTTCCAACTTTCCTGGAAAACAGACGGATAGACGGCCTCCTGGCACGCCTACCGGGAATCGTCCTGGTCTTTAGATTTTTCGTCTGACAACAACTCGTCCCACTCTGGATGACAAAATGGGGAAACAAGTGCCATCTATCACATATAAACCGAAAGCCTTTTAATGACCGACTATCTGGTAAACGTCCCAGACAAGACCGGCAGGCCGGCCCTCTCGGTTAAAAATGGACTGAGCATCTGCCAATTACCGACTCTAACCTTGCCTTGGCTGGCTCCAAAATGGAAAAAAATAACATCTTGTACATTTAAGTTTCAATTAGTCACGTTTCACTGTATTCCACCACCCCATCAAACTGTCCGTATCCTGTGAAGAAGAAAGGAAGGAAGGGCGTAAGTGAGACGAGACGGAAAGAGGCGGCGGCTGAGAGAGAGCGAGAGAGAGCGAGAGAGAGCGAGAGAGAGCGAGAGAGAGCGAGAGAGCGAGAGAGCAAGAGAGCAAGAGAGCAAGAGAGCAAACGAGAGAGAGAGAGAGCGCGGGAGCAAACGAGAGAGAGAGAGCGTGGGAGCAAACGAGAGAGAGAGAGAGCGCGGGAGCAAACGACAGAGAGAGAGAGTGCGAGAGCAAACGAGCGCGAACGAGAGCGAGCGGGGCGCGAGAGCGAGCGGGCGCGAGTGCGAACGGGCGGCCGCGAGAGCGAACGGGCGGGCGCGAGAGCGAACGGGCGGGCGCGAGAGCGAACGGGCGGGGCGCGAGAACGAATGGGCGGGCGCGAGAGTTATGGTTGAGAGCGAGAACGAGCGCGAGAGCGAGAACGAGCGCGAGAGCGAACGGGCGGGCGCGAGAGCGAACGGGCGGGCGCGAGAGCGAACGGGCGGGCGCGAGAGCGAACAGGCGGGCGCGAGAGTTATGGTTGAGAGCGAGAACGAGCGCGAGAACGAGCGCGAGAACGAGTGCGAGTGAAAGAGAAAAAATGAGAGAGAGAAAGAAGAGGAAGAAGAAGAAGAAGAAGAAGAAGAAGAAGAAGAAGAAGAAGAAGAAGAAGAAGAAGAAGAAGAAGAAGAAGAAGAAGAAGAAGAAGAAGAAGAAGAAGAAGAAGAAGAAGAAGAAGAAGAAGAGGAAGAAGAAGAGGAAGAAGAAGAGGAAGAAGAAGAGGAAGAAGAAGAGGAAGGAGAAGAGGGAAGAAGAAGAAGAAGAAGAAGAAGAAGAAGAAGAAGAAGAAGAAGAAGAAGAAGAGGAAGAAGAAGAGGAAGAAGAAGAAGAAGAAGAAGAAGAGGAAGAAGAACAAGAGGAAGAAGAACAAGCGGAAGAAGAACAAGAGGAAGAGGAACAAGAAGAAGAGGAACAAGAAGAAGAGGAACAAGAAGAAGAAGAAAAAGAAGAGGAAGAGGAAGAAGAGGGAGGGGAAGAGGGAGGGGAAGAGGGAGGGGAAGAGGGAGGGGAAGAGGGAGGGGAAGAGGGAGGGGAAGAGGAGGGAGAGGGGGGGAAGAGGAGGGAGAGGGGGGAAGAGGAGGGAGAGGGGGGGAAGAGGAGGGAGAGGGGGGAAGAGGAGGGAGAGGGGGGGGGAGAGGGGGGAAGAGGAGGGAGAGGGGGGGAAGAGGAGGGAGAGGGGGGGAAGAGGAGGGAGAGGGGGGGCAGCAGTCGGGGGGAGGAGAAGGGGGGCGGCCGGGGGGAGGAGAAGACATTGACGTTGTCCGAGATGCTGGCGGAAGCTGATCTGATCCCTCCGGCCGTGGCGATGAGCGAGGCCCCAAAGGTGAAGGGCGTCAGGGCCAGGCCGGCGATGGCCGTCACGCCGGTTACTTTGGCCTTCTGGTGGAAGGTGGCCAGGTGGCCGGCCAGGGCGCGGAGCTTCACCACGTGCTGCCAGAGGACCTCGGCGCGCCAGGTGAATACCTTGTTGAAGACAGGCAGGGCTCGGTTCACCTTGTTGGTCAAAGTGGAAAATGACCTGTGGGGAGGGGGGAGATGTCGGTTCCAACTTCCCTGGAAAACAGACGGATAGACGGCCTCCCGGCACGCCTACCGGGAATCGTCCCGGTCTTTAAATTCTTCGTCTGACGACAACTCGTCCCACTCTGGATGAGAAAATGGGGGAAAAAAGTGCCATCTATCACATATAAACCGAAAGCCTTTTTATGACCGACTGTGTGTGTGGTGGGGGGTCACCTCTTTTGGGGCGCCACATTACTGGACAATATTGCAGGGTTTTTGGGTCGGAAAAAATAATTGCAGGGTGCACTTTTTCCAAACGGCCACAAGATGGCAGCAAGAGATCATATTACTGGGAAGTAATTTTCAAATCAAAGCGTATGGGAGGCATTTTGGTTTTCAAGACCAATTGCGGGTTATGTCATTAATCTTGCCTACGAATAAACTAGTTTCAGGGTTAGGGTTATGGTCAATTAAAAGTCAAATCAATTAGAAGAAACTTACATAAGACGACATCTTGAGACAACTTGCGTTGGCGCCCAAAAGAACCTGTAAAGTGGTATGGATTGAGAACGTGTTGCTGCAGTACTTTTTACTTTGAAAAAAATACAAGGCACAACGATATATATTATCATTTAAAATTGACAATATATAGTGGTAGCTCGACAAGAAAGAGAAAGATAGAGAGAGGAGAAGGAGAGGAGGGAGAGAGAGAGAGAGAGGAGAAGAAGAGGAGGGAGAGAGAGAAGAAGAGGAGGGAGAGAGAGAAGAAGAGGAGGGAGAGAGAGAAGAAGAGGAGGGAGAGAGAGAAGAAGAGGAGGGAGAGAGAGAAGAAGAGGAGGGAGAGAGAGAAGAAGAGGAGGGAGAGAGAGAGGCGGCGGTCGGGGGGAGAGAGAGAAAAAAAAAGAGAAAAAAGAGAGAAATAAAGAGAAAAAGAGAGAAAGAGAAAAAAAGAGAAAGAGAAAATAAGAGAACCAAACCATAACCCCTAACCCCTAACAATAACCCTAACCCAAACCATAACCCCAACCCCTGACAATAACCCTAACCTAAACCATAACCCCAACCATAACCATAACCCAAACCATAATCATAACCCAAAACATAACCCCTAGCCCCTAACAATAACCCTCAACCAAACCATAACCCCAACCCCTAACAATAACCCTAACCCAAACCAGAACCCCAATCATAACCATAACCCAAACCATAACCCCTAATCCCTTACAATAACCCTAACCCAAACCATAACCCCAACCCCTAACAATAACCCTAACCTAAACCATAACCCAAACCATTACCCAAACCATAACCCAAACCATAACCCAAACCATAACCCAAACCATAACCCAAACCATAACCCAAACCATAACCCAAACCATAACCCAAACCATAACCCAAACCATAACCCAAACCATAACCCAAACCATAACCCAAACCATAACCCAAACCATAACCCAAACCATAACCCAAACCATAACCCAAACCATAACCCAAACCATAACCCAAACCATAACCCCCAACCCCTAACAATAACCCTAACCCAAACCATAACCCAAACCATAACCCAAACCATAACCCAAACCATAACCCAAACCATAACCCAAACCATAACCCAAACCATAACCCAAACCATAACCCAAACCATAACCCAAACCATAACCCAAACCATAACCCAAACCATAACCCAAACCATAACCCAAACCATAACCCAAACCATAACCCAAACCATAACCCAAACCATTACCCAAACCATTACCCAAACCATAACCCAAACCATAACCCAAACCATAACCCAAACCATAACCCAAACCATAACCCAAACCATAACCCAAACCATAACCCAAACCATAACCCAAACCATAACCCAAACCATAACCCAAACCATAACCCAAACCATAACCCAAACCATAACCCAAACCATAACCCAAACCATAACCCAAACCATAACCCAAACCATAACCCAAACCATAACCCCTAACCCCTAACAATAACCCTAACCCAAACCATAACCCCAACGCCTAACAATAACCCTAACCCAAACCATAACCCCAACCCCTAACAACAACCCTAACCTAAACCATAACCCCAACCATAACCATAACCCCTAACCCCTACCAATAACCCTAACCCAAACCATAACCCAAATGCCTAACAATAACCCTAACCCAAACCATAATCCCATCCATAACTGTTGGGTTTATTCTGTATTACTTTTATAATAGTCGTATTAATTCATTTCTTTGTTAAATCATTCTCTTTCTATTCTCTGTATTAATTCCTTTCTTTGTTTAAATCATTCTCTTTCTATTATCAAAATGTTGCGAGGTCACGAGTATTGCCAAGTCATCTTTAACCTGGACGGCCTGTTCCAGGATGGTTATACAAACAATCCACCCAATCTGGGTCCTTGAGATTTGGTGGGCCCTTGGTGACGAGGCCAGGGCTATTCGGCCAATAACAAGAATGTTGTTATCGTTATGAAACCATACACTTCGGGTTTTTCTGTATGTAATCATTATATGATTATGATTATATTATATGATTCTTAGGTCAAGGAAGTTGTATAATTACTCTAATCTAAATGTTGTTAAGTCTAGTCTCCTGTTTTTGTTATTGGTAAAATACTTTGATTGTTATTGTAGTCCCAGATGTTGTTTTTACTCATACGTGATGGAATGATCAACAACTCTGTAAATTGTTTTGATTCGTGGCAATAAGAAGCGTACGAAAACGTCTATTCGAGGAGACGTTCGGAAGTTGTAAGGTGACACTTGCTGTAACGCTCCCCTCCGGAGGCTTTTATCTGTTGTATCCATTTCTATTTAATTAAATGTCAATAATTGAATAAGATGTCTTCCTGCAGTTATTGATAATTACGGACGAAGGTAATTATTAATGAACCTGACAATAACCATAACCCCAACAATAACCCTAACCCCTAAAAATAACGCTAACCCAAACCTTAACCCCAACCATAACCTTAACCATAACTGCAAACCAAACCATAACCCCTAAACCCTAACAATAACCCTAACCTTAACCATAACCCCAAACATAACCTTAAGCATAACCGTAAACCAAACCATAACCCCTAAACCCTAACAATAACCCTAACCCAAACCATAACCCCAACCATAACCATAACCCCTAACCCCTACCAATAACCCTAACCCAAACCATAACCCAAATCCCTAACAATAACCCTAACCCAAACCATAACCCCTAACCCCTAACAATAACCCTAACCCAAACCATAACCCCAACCCCTAACAATAACCCTAACCCAAAACCTAACCCAAACCATACCCATAACCCCAACCATAACCATAACCCAAACCATAACCCCTAACCCCTAACAATAACCCTAACTCAAACCATAACCCCAACCCCTAACAATAACCCTAACCTAAACCATAACCCCAACCATAACCATAACCCAAACCATAACCATAATCCAATCCATAGCCATAACCTCAACCATAACCATAACCCAAACCATAACCCCCAACCCCTAACAATAACCCTAACCCAAACCATAACCCAAACAATTACACAAACCATAACCCAAACCATAACCCAAACCATAACCCAAACCATAACCCAAACCATAACCCAAACCATAACCCAAACCATAACCCAAACCATAACCTAAACCATAACCCAAACCATAACCCAAACCATAACCCAAACCATAACCCAAACCATAACCCAAACCATAACCCAAACCATAACCAAACCATAACCCAAACCATAACCCAAACCATAACCCAAACCATAACCCAAACCATAACCCAAACCATAACCCAAACCATAACCCAAACCATAACCCAAACCATAACCCAAACCATAACCCAAACCATAACCCAAACCATAACCCAAACCATAACCCAAACCATAACCCAAACCATAACCCAAACCATAACCCAAACCATAACCCAAACCATAACCCAAACCATAACCCCTAACCCCTAACAATAACCCTAACCCAAACCATAACCCCAACGCCTAACAATAACCCTAACCCGAACCATAACCCCAACCCCTAACAACAACCCTAACCTAAACCATAACCCCAACCATAACCATAACCCCTAACCCCTACCAATAACCCTAACCCAAACCATAACCCAAATGTCTAACAATAACCCTAACCCAAACCATAATCCCATCCATAACCATAACCCCAACAATAACCCTAACCCCTAACCCCTAAAAATAACGCTAACCCAAACCTTAACCCCAACCATAACCTTAACCATAACCGCAAACCAAACCATAACCCCTAAACCCTAACAATAACCCTAACCTTAACCATAACCCCAAACATAACCTTAAGCATAACCGTAAACCAAACCATAACCCCTAAACCCTAACAAGAACCCTAACCAAAACCATAACCCCAACCATAACCATAACCCCTAACCCCTACCAATAACCCTAACCCAAACCATAACCCAAATCCCTAACAATAACCCTAACCCAAACCATAACCCCTAACCCCTAACAATATCCCTAACCCAAACCATAACCCCTAACAATAACCCTAACCCAAACCATAACCCCAACCCCTAACAATAACCATAACCCAAACCATAACCCCTAACCCCTAACAATAACCCTAACCCAAACCATAACCCCAACCCCTAACAATAACCCTAACCCAAAACCTAACCCAAACCATACCCATAACCCCAACCATAACCATAACCCAAACCATAACCCCTAACAATAACCCTAACCCAAACCATAACCCCAACGCCTAACAATAACCCTAACCCAAACCATAACCCCAACCCCTAACAACAACCCTAACCTAAACCATAACCCCAACCATAACCATAACCCCTAACCCCTACCAATAACCCTAACCCAAACCATAACCCAAATGCCTAACAATAACCCTAACCCAAACCATAATCCCATCCATAACTGTTGGGTTTATTCTGTATTACTTTTATAATAGTCGTATTAATTCATTTCTTTGTTAAATCATTCTCTTTCTATTCTCTGTATTAATTCCTTTCTTTGTTTAAATCATTCTCTTTCTATTATCAAAATGTTGCGAGGTCACGAGTATTGCCAAGTCATCTTTAACCTGGACGGCCTGTTCCAGGATGGTTATACAAACAATCCACCCAATCTGGGTCCTTGAGATTTGGTGGGCCCTTGGTGACGAGGCCAGGGCTATTCGGCCAATAACAAGAATGTTGTTATCGTTATGAAACCATACACTTCGGGTTTTTCTGTATGTAATCATTATATGATTATGATTATATTATATGATTCTTAGGTCAAGGAAGTTGTATAATTACTCTAATCTAAATGTTGTTAAGTCTAGTCTCCTGTTTTTGTTATTGGTAAAATACTTTGATTGTTATTGTAGTCCCAGATGTTGTTTTTACTCATACGTGATGGAATGATCAACAACTCTGTAAATTGTTTTGATTCGTGGCAATAAGAAGCGTACGAAAACGTCTATTCGAGGAGACGTTCGGAAGTTGTAAGGTGACACTTGCTGTAACGCTCCCCTCCGGAGGCTTTTATCTGTTGTATCCATTTCTATTTAATTAAATGTCAATAATTGAATAAGATGTCTTCCTGCAGTTATTGATAATTACGGACGAAGGTAATTATTAATGAACCTGACAATAACCATAACCCCAACAATAACCCTAACCCCTAAAAATAACGCTAACCCAAACCTTAACCCCAACCATAACCTTAACCATAACTGCAAACCAAACCATAACCCCTAAACCCTAACAATAACCCTAACCTTAACCATAACCCCAAACATAACCTTAAGCATAACCGTAAACCAAACCATAACCCCTAAACCCTAACAATAACCCTAACCCAAACCATAACCCCAACCATAACCATAACCCCTAACCCCTACCAATAACCCTAACCCAAACCATAACCCAAATCCCTAACAATAACCCTAACCCAAACCATAACCCCTAACCCCTAACAATAACCCTAACCCAAACCATAACCCCTAACCCCTAACAATAACCCTAACTCAAACCATAACCCCAACCCCTAACAATAACCCTAACCTAAACCATAACCCCAACCATAACCATAACCCAAACCATAACCATAATCCAATCCATAGCCATAACCTCAACCATAACCATAACCCAAACCATAACCCCCAACCCCTAACAATAACCCTAACCCAAACCATAACCCAAACAATTACACAAACCATAACCCAAACCATAACCCAAACCATAACCCAAACCATAACCCAAACCATAACCCAAACCATAACCCAAACCATAACCCAAACCATAACCTAAACCATAACCCAAACCATAACCCAAACCATAACCCAAACCATAACCCAAACCATAACCCAAACCATAACCCAAACCATAACCCAAACCATAACCAAACCATAACCCAAACCATAACCCAAACCATAACCCAAACCATAACCCAAACCATAACCCAAACCATAACCCAAACCATAACCCAAACCATAACCCAAACCATAACCCAAACCATAACCCAAACCATAACCCAAACCATAACCCAAACCATAACCCAAACCATAACCCAAACCATAACCCAAACCATAACCCAAACCATAACCCAAACCATAACCCAAACCATAACCCAAACCATAACCCCTAACCCCTAACAATAACCCTAACCCAAACCATAACCCCAACGCCTAACAATAACCCTAACCCGAACCATAACCCCAACCCCTAACAACAACCCTAACCTAAACCATAACCCCAACCATAACCATAACCCCTAACCCCTACCAATAACCCTAACCCAAACCATAACCCAAATGTCTAACAATAACCCTAACCCAAACCATAATCCCATCCATAACCATAACCCCAACAATAACCCTAACCCCTAACCCCTAAAAATAACGCTAACCCAAACCTTAACCCCAACCATAACCTTAACCATAACCGCAAACCAAACCATAACCCCTAAACCCTAACAATAACCCTAACCTTAACCATAACCCCAAACATAACCTTAAGCATAACCGTAAACCAAACCATAACCCCTAAACCCTAACAAGAACCCTAACCAAAACCATAACCCCAACCATAACCATAACCCCTAACCCCTACCAATAACCCTAACCCAAACCATAACCCAAATCCCTAACAATAACCCTAACCCAAACCATAACCCCTAACCCCTAACAATATCCCTAACCCAAACCATAACCCCTAACAATAACCCTAACCCAAACCATAACCCCAACCCCTAACAATAACCATAACCCAAACCATAACCCCTAACCCCTAACAATAACCCTAACCCAAACCATAACCCCAACCCCTAACAATAACCCTAACCCAAAACCTAACCCAAACCATACCCATAACCCCAACCATAACCATAACCCAAACCATAACCCCTAACAATAACCCTAACCCAAACCATAACCCCAACCCCTAACAATAACCCTAACCTAAACCATAACCCCAACCATAACCATAACCCAAACCATAACCATAACCCAATACATAACCCCTAACCCCTAACAATAACCCTCAACAAAACCATAACCCCAACCCCTAACAATAACCCTAACCCAAACCATAACCCCAATCATAACCATAACCCAAACCATAACCCCTAATCCCTTACAATAACCCCAGCCCAAACCATAACCCCAACCCCTAACAATAACCCTAACCTAAACCATAACCATAACCCAAACCATAACCCCTAACCCCTAACAAGAACCCTAACCCAAACCATAATCCCATCCATAGCCATAACCCCAACCATAACCATAACCCAAACCATAACCCCCAACCCCTAACAATAACCATAACCCAAACCATAACCCCCAACCCCTAACAATAACCCTAACCCAAACCATAACCCAAACCATAACCCAAACCATAACCCAAACCATAACCCAAACCATAACCCAAACCATAACCCAAACCATAACCCAAACCATAACCCAAACCATAACCCAAACCATAACCCAAACCATAACCCAAACCATAACCCAAACCATAACCCAAACCATAACCCAAACCATAACCCAAACCATAACCCAAACCATAACCCAAACCATAACCCAAACCATAACCCAAACCATAACCCAAACCATAACCCAAACCATAACCCAAACCATAACCCCAACCATAACCATAACCCAAAACATAACCCCTAACCCCTAACCATAACCCCCAACCCCTAACAATAACCCTAACCCAAACCATAACCCAAACAACCATAACCACGTGCTGCCAGAGGACCTCGGCACGCCCGGTGAATACCTTGTTGAAGACAGGCAGGCCTCGGTTCACCTTGTTGGCCAAAGTGGCAAAGGACCTGTGGGGAGGGGGGAGGGGGGGGAGATGTCGGTTCCAACTTTCCTGGAAAACAGACGGATAGACGGCCTCCTGGCACGCCTACCGGGAATCGTCCTGGTCTTTAGATGTTTCGTCTGACAACAACTCGTCCCACTCTGGATGACAAAATGGGGAAACAAGTGCCATCTATCACATATAAACCGAAAGCCTTTTAATGACCGACTATCTGGTAAACGTCCCAGACAAGACCGGCAGGCCGGCCCTCTCGGTTAAAAATGGACTGAGCATCTGCCAATTACCGACTCTAACCTTGCCTTGGCTGGCTCCAAAATGGAAAAAAATAACATCTTGTACATTTAAGTTTCAATTAGTCACGTTTCACTGTATTCCACCACCCCATCAAACTGTCCGTATCCTGTGAAGAAGAAAGGAAGGAAGGGCGTAAGTGAGACGAGACGGAAAGAGGCGGCGGCTGAGAGAGAGCGAGAGAGAGCGAGAGAGAGCGAGAGAGAGCGAGAGAGCGAGAGAGCAAGAGAGCAAGAGAGCAAGAGAGCAAACGAGAGAGAGAGAGAGCGCGGGAGCAAACGAGAGAGAGAGAGCGCGGGAGCAAACGAGAGTGAGAGAGAGCGCGGGAGCAAACGACAGAGAGAGAGAGTGCGAGAGCAAACGAGCGCGAACGAGAGCGAGCGGGCGCGAGAGCGAGCGGGCGCGAGTGCGAACGGGCGGCCGCGAGAGCGAACGGGCGGGCGCGAGAGTGAACGGGCGGGCGCGAGAGCGAACGGGCGGGCGCGAGAACGAATGGGCGGGCGCGAGAGTTATGGTTGAGAGCGAGAACGAGCGCGAGAGCGAGAACGAGCGCGAGAGCGAACGGGCGGGCGCGAGAGCGAACGGGCTGGCGCGAGAGCGAACGGGCGGGCGCGAGAGCGAACAGGCGGGGCGCGAGAGCGAACAGGCGGGCGCGAGAGTTATGGTTGAGAGCGAGAACGAGCGCGAGAACGAGCGCGAGAACGAGTGCGAGTGAAAGAGAAAAAATGAGAGAGAGAAAGAAGAGGAAGAAGAAGAAGAAGAAGAAGAAGAAGAAGAAGAAGAAGAAGAAGAAGAAGAAGAAGAAGAAGAAGAAGAAGAAGAAGAAGAAGAAGAAGAAGAAGAGGAAGAAGAAGAGGAAGAAGAAGAGGAAGAAGAAGAGGAAGAAGAAGAGGAAGGAGAAGAGGAAGAAGAAGAAGAAGAAGAAGAAGAAGAAGAAGAAGAAGAAGAGGAAGAAGAAGAGGAAGAAGAAGAAGAAGAAGAAGAAGAAGAAGAAGAGGAAGAAGAACAAGAGGAAGAAGAACAAGCGGAAGAAGAACAAGAGGAAGAGGAACAAGAAGAAGAGGAACAAGAAGAAGAGGAACAAGAAGAAGAAGAAAAAGAAGAGGAAGAGGAAGAAGAGGGAGGGGAAGAGGGAGGGGAAGAGGGAGGGGAAGAGGGAGGGGAAGAGGGAGGGGAAGAGGAGGGAGAGGGGGGAAGAGGAGGGAGAGGGGGGAAGAGGAGGGAGAGGGGGGGAAGAGGAGGGAGAGGGGGGGAAGAGGAGGGAGAGGGGGGGAGAGGGGGGGAAGAGGAGGGAGAGGGGGGAAGAGGAGGGAGAGGGGGGGAAGAGGAGGGAGAGGGGGGGCAGCGGTCGGGGGGAGGAGAAGGGGGGCGGCCGGGGGGAGGAGAAGACATTGACGTTGTCCGAGATGCTGGCGGAAGCTGATCTGATCCCTCCGGCCGTGGCGATGAGCGAGGCCCCAAAGGTGAAGGGCGTCAGGGCCAGGCCGGCGATGGCCGTCACGCCGGTTACTTTGGCCTTCTGGTGGAAGGTGGCCAGGTGGCCGGCCAGGGCGCGGAGCTTCACCACGTGCTGCCAGAGGACCTCGGCGCGCCAGGTGAATACCTTGTTGAAGACAGGCAGGGCTCGGTTCACCTTGTTGGTCAAAGTGGAAAATGACCTGTGGGGAGGGGGGAGATGTCGGTTCCAACTTCCCTGGAAAACAGACGGATAGACGGCCTCCCGGCACGCCTACCGGGAATCGTCCCGGTCTTTAAATTCTTCGTCTGACGACAACTCGTCCCACTCTGGATGAGAAAATGGGGGAAAAAAGTGCCATCTATCACATATAAACCGAAAGCCTTTTTATGACCGACTGTGTGTGTGGTGGGGGGTGGGGGGTCACCTCTTTTGGGGCGCTACATTACTGGACAATATTGCAGGGTTTTTGGGTCGGAAAAAATAACTGCAGGGTGCACTTTTTCCAAACGGCCACAAGATGGCAGCAGGAGATCATATTACTGGGAAGTAATTTTCAAATCAAAGCGTATGGGAGGCATTTTGGTTTTCAAGACCAATTGCGGGTTATGTCATTAATCTTGCCTACGAATAAACTAGTTTCAGGGTTAGGGTTATATTCAATTAAAAGTCAAATCAATTAGAAGAAACTTACATAAGACGACATCTTGAGACAACTTGCGTTGGCGCCCAAAAGAACCTGTAAAGTGGTATGGATTGAGAACGTGTTGCTGCAGTACTTTTTACTTTGAAAAAAATACAAGGCACAACAATATATATTATCATTTAAAATTGACAATATATAGTGGTAGCTCGACAAGAAAGAGAAAGATAGAGAGAGGAGAAGGAGAGGAGGGAGAGAGAGAGAGAGAGAGGAGAAGAACAGGAGGGAGAGACAGAGAGAGGAGAAGAAGAGGAGGGAGAGAGAGAAGAAGAGGAGGGAGAGAGAGAAGAAGAGGAGGGAGAGAGAGAAGAAGAGGAGGGAGAGAGAGAGGCGGCGGTCGGGGGGAGAGAGAGAGAAAAAAAAGAGAAAAAAGAGAGAAATAAAGAGAAAAAGAGAGAAAGAGAAAAAAAGAGAAAGAGAAAATAAGAGAACCAAACCATAACCCCTAACCCCTAACAATAACCCTAACCCAAACCATAACCCCAACCCCTGACAATAACCCTAACCTAAACCATAACCCCAACCATAACCATAACCCAAACCATAATCATAACCCAAAACATAACCCCTAACCCCTAACAATAACCCTCAACCAAACCATAACCCCAACACCTAACAATAACCCTAACCCAAACCAGAACCCCAATCATAACCATAACCCAAACCATAACCCCTAATCCCTTACAATAACCCTAACCCAAACCATAACCCCAACCCCTAACAATAACCCTAACCTAAACCATAACCCCTAACAAGAACCCTAACCCAAACCATAATCCCATCCATAGCCATAACCCCAACCATAACCATAACCCAAACCATAACCCCCAACCCCTAACAATAACCCTAACCCAAACCATAACCCAAACCATAACCCAAACCATAACCCAAACCATAACCCAAACCATAACCCAAACCATAACCCAAACCATAACCCAAACCATAACCCAAACCATAACCCAAACCATAACCCAAACCATAACCCAAACCATAACCCAAACCATAACACAAACCATAACACAAACCATAACCCAAACCATAACCCAAACCATAACCCAAACCATAACCCAAACCATAACCCAAACCATAACCCAAACCATAACCCAAACCATAACCCAAACCATAACCCAAACCATAACCCAAACCATAACCCAAACCATAACCCAAACCATAACCCAAACCATAACCCAAACCATAACCCAAACCATAACCCAAACCATAACCCAAACCATAACCCAAACCATAACCCAAACCATAACCCAAACCATAACCCAAACCATAACCCAAACCATAACCCAAACCATAACCCAAACCATAACCCAAACCATAACCCAAACCATAACCCAAACCATAACCCAAACCATAACCCCTAACCCCTAACAATAACCCTAACCCAAACCATAACCCCAATGCCTAACAATATCCCTAACCCAAACCATAACCCCAACCCCTAACAACAACCCTAACCTAAACCATAACCCCAACCATAACCATAACCCCTAACCCCTACCAATAACCCTAACCCAAACCATAACCCAAATGCCTAACAATAACCCTAACCCAAACCATAATCCCATCCATAACCATAACCCCAACAATAACCCTAACCCCTAACCCCTAAAAATAACGCTAACCCAAACCTTAACCCCAACCATAACCTTAACCATAACCGCAAACCAAACCATAACCCCTAAACCCTAACAATAACCTTAACCTTAACCATAACCCCAAACATAACCTTAAGCATAACCGTAAACCAAACCATAACCCCTAAACCCTAACAATAATCCTAACCCAAACCATAACCCCAACCATAACCATAACCCCTAACCCCTACCAATAACCCTAACCCAAACCATAACCCAAATCCCTAACAATAACCCTAACCCAAACCATAACCCCAACCCCTAACAATAACCCTAACCTAAACCATAACCCCAACCATAACCCCAACCATAACCCCAACCATAACCATAACCATAACCCAAACCATAACCCCTAACCCCTAACAAGAACCCTAACCCAAACCATAACCCCAACCATAACCAGATTCCCAACCATAACCCCAACCCAAACCATAACCCCTAACCCCTAACAATATCCCTAACCCAAACCATAACCCCTAACAATAACCCTAACCCAAACCATAACCCCAACCCCTAACAATAACCATAACCCAAACCATAACCCCTAACCCCTAACAATAACCCTAACCCAAACCATAACCCCAACCCCTAACAATAACCCTAACCCAAAACCTAACCCAAACCATACCCATAACCCCAACCATAACCATAACCCAAACCATAACCCCTAACCCCTAACAATAACCCTAACCCAAACCATAACCCCAACCTAAACCATAACCCCAACCATAACCATAACCCAAATGATAACCATAACCCAAAACATAACCCCTAACCCCTAACAATAACCCTCAACAAAACCATAACCCCAACCCCTAACAATAACCCTAACCCAAACCATAACCCCAATCATAACCATAACCCAAACCACAACCCCTAATCCCTTACAATAACCCTAGCCCAAACCATAACCCCAACCCCTAACAATAACCCTAACCTAAGCCATAACCATAACCCAAACCATAACCCCTAACCCCTAACAAGAACCCTAACCCAAACCATAACCCCTAACCCCTAACAAGAACCCTAACCCAAACCATAATCCCATCCATAGCCATAACCCCAACCATAACCATAACCCAAACCATAACCCCCAACCCCTAACAATAACCATAACCCAAACCATAACCCCCAAACCATAACCCCCAACCCCTAACAATAACCCTAACCCAAACCATAACCCAAACCATAACCCAAACCATAACCCAAACCATAACCCAAACCATAACCCAAACCATAACCCAAACCATAACCCAAACCATAACCCAAACCATAACCCAAACCATAACCCAAACCATAACCCAAACCATAACCCAAACCATAACCCAAACCATAACCCCTAACCCCTAACAATAACCCTAACCCAAACCATAACCCCAACGCCTAACAATAACCCTAACCCAAACCATAACCCCAACCCCTAACAACAACCCTAACCTAAACCATAACCCCAACCATAACCATAACCCCTAACCCCTACCAATAACCCTAACCCAAACCATAACCCAAATGCCTAACAATAACCCTAACCCAAACCATAATCCCATCCATAACCATAACCCCAACAATAACCCTAACCCCTAACCCCTAAAAATAACGCTAACCCAAACCTTAACCCCAACCATAACCTTAACCATAACTGCAAACCAAACCATAACCCCTAAACCCTAACAATAACCCTAACCTTAACCATAACCCCAAACATAACCTTAAGCATAACCGTAAACCAAACCATAACCCCTAAACCCTAACAATAACCCTAACCCAAACCATAACCCCAACCATAACCATAACCCCTAACCCCTACCAATAACCCTAACCCAAACCATAACCCAAATCCCTAACAATAACCCTAACCCAAACCATAACCCCAACCCCTAACAATAACCCTAACCTAAACCATAACCCCAACCATAACCCCAACCATAACCATAACCCAAACCATAACCCCTAACCCCTAACAATAACCCTAACCCAAACCCCTAACAAGAACCCTAACCCAAACCATAACCCCAACCATAACCAGATTCCCAACCATAACCATAACCCCAACCAAAACCATATTCCCAACCATAGCCATAACTCCAACCATATCCCCAACCATAACCATAACCCTAACCGATAACCCCAACCATAACCCCAACCATAACCCAAACCCTAACCCCAACCCCTAACAATAACCCTAACCCTAACCCAAACCATAACCCCTAACCCCTAACAATATCCCTAACCCAAACCATAACCCCTAACAATAACCCTAACCCAAACCATAACCCCAACCCCTAACAATAACCATAACCCAAACCATAACCCCTAACCCCTAACAATAACCCTAACCCAAACCATAACCCCAACCCCTAACAATAACCCTAACCCAAAACCTAACCCAAACCATAACCCCTAACCCCTAACAATAACCCTAACCCAAACCATAACCCCAACCCCTAACAATAACCCTAACCCAAAACCTAACCCAAACCATACCCATAACCCCAACCATAACCATAACCCAAACCATAACCCCTAACCCCTAACAATAACCCTAACTCAAACCATAACCCCAACCCCTAACAATAACCCTAACCTAAACCATAACCCCAACCATAACCATAACCCAAACCATAACCATAATCCCATCCATAGCCATAACCTCAACCATAACCATAACCCAAACCATAACCCCCAACCCCTAACAATAACCCTAACCCAAACCATAACCCAAACCATTACCCAAATCATAACCCAAACCATAACCCAAACCATAACCCAAACCATAACCCAAACCATAACCCAAACCATAACCTAAACCATAACCCAAACCATAACCCAAACCATAACCCAAACCATAACCCAAACCATAACCCAAACCATAACCCAAACCATAACCAAACCATAACCAAACCATAACCCAAACCATAACCCAAACCATAACCCAAACCATAACCCAAACCATAACCCAAACCATAACCCAAACCATAACCCAAACCATAACCCAAACCATAACCCAAACCATAACCCAAACCATAACCCAAACCATAACCCAAACCATAACCCAAACCATAACCCAAACCATAACCCAAACCATAACCCAAACCATAACCCCTAACCCCTAACAATAACCCTAACCCAAACCATAACCCCAACGCCTAACAATAACCCTAACCCAAACCATAACCCCAACCCCTAACAACAACCCTAACCTAAACCATAACCCCAACCATAACCATAACCCCTAACCCCTACCAATAACCCTAACCCAAACCATAACCCAAATGCCTAACAATAACCCTAACCCAAACCATAATCCCATCCATAACCATAACCCCAACAATAACCCTAACCCCTAAAAATAACGCTAACCCAAACCTTAACCCCAACCATAACCTTAACCATAACTGCAAACCAAACCATAACCCCTAAACCCTAACAATAACCCTAACCTTAACCATAACCCCAAACATAACCTTAAGCATAACCGTAAACCAAACCATAACCCCTAAACCCTAACAATAACCCTAACCCAAACCATAACCCCAACCATAACCATAACCCCTAACCCCTACCAATAACCCTAACCCAAACCATAACCCAAATCCCTAACAATAACCCTAACCCAAACCATAACCCCAACCCCTAACAATAACCCTAACCTAAACCATAACCCCAACCATAACCCCAACCATAACCATAACCCAAACCATAACCCCTAACCCCTAACAATAACCCTAACCCAAACCCCTAACAAGAACCCTAACCCAAACCATAACCCCAACCATAACCAGATTCCCAACCATAACCATAACCCCAACCAAAACCATATTCCCAACCATAGCCATAACTCCAACCATATCCCCAACCATAACCATAACCCTAACCGAGAACCCCAACCATAACACCAACCATAACCCCAACCCCTAACAATAACCCTAACCCTAACCCAAACCATAACCCCTAACCCCTAACAATATCCCTAACCCAAACCATAACCCCTAACAATAACCCTAACCAAACCATAACCCCAACCCCTAACAATAACCATAACCCAAACCATAACCCCTAACCCCTAACAATAACCCTAACCCAAACCATAACCCCAACCCCTAACAATAACCCTAACCCAAAACCTAACCCAAACCATACCCATAACCCCAACAATAACCATAACCCAAACCATAACCCCTAACCCCTAACAATAACCCTAACTCAAACCATAACCCCAACCCCTAACAATAACCCTAACCTAAACCATAACCCCAACCATAACCATAACCCAAACCATAACCATAATCCCATCCATAGCCATAACCTCAACCATAACCATAACCCAAACCATAACCCCCAACCCCTAACAATAACCCTAACCCAAACCATAACCCAAACCATTACCCAAATCATAACCCAAACCATAACCCAAACCATAACCCAAACCATAACCCAAACCATAACCCAAACCATAACCCAAACCATAACCCAAACCATAACCCAAACCATAACCCAAACCATAACCCAAACCATAACCCAAACCATAACCCAAACCATAACCAAACCATAACCCAAACCATAACCCAAACCATAACCCAAACCATAACCCAAACCATAACCCAAACCATAACCCAAACCATAACCCAAACCATAACCCAAACCATAACCCAAACCATAACCCAAACCATAACCCAAACCATAACCCAAACCATAACCCAAACCATAACCCAAACCATAACCCAAACCATAACCCAAACCATAACCCAAACCATAACCCAAACCATAACCCAAACCATAACCCAAACCATAACCCAAACCATAACCCCTAACCCCTAACAATAACCCTAACCCAAACCATAACCCCAACGCCTAACAATAACCCTAACCCAAACCATAACCCCAACCCCTAACAACAACCCTAACCTAAACCATAACCCCAACCATAACCATAACCCCTAACCCCTACCAATAACCCTAACCCAAACCATAACCCAAATGCCTAACAATAACCCTAACCCAAACCATAATCCCATCCATAACCATAACCCCAACAATAACCCTAACCCCTAACCCCTAAAAATAACGCTAACCCAAACCTTAACCCCAACCATAACCTTAACCATAACCGCAAACCAAACCATAACCCCTAAACCCTAACAATAACCCTAACCTTAACCATAACCCCAAACATAACCTTAAGCATAACCGTAAACCAAACCATAACCCCTAAACCCTAACAATAACCCTAACCCAAACCATAACCCCAACCATAACCATAACCCCTAACCCCTACCAATAACCCTAACCCAAACCATAACCCAAATCCCTAACAATAACCCTAACCCAAACCATAACCCCAACCCCTAACAATAACCCTAACCTAAACCATAACCCCAACCATAACCCCAACCATAACCATAACCATAACCCAAACCATAACCCCTAACCCCTAACAATAACCCTAACCCAAACCCCTAACAAGAACCCTAACCCAAACCATAACCCCAACCATAACCAGATTCCCAACCATAACCATAACCCCAACCAAAACCATATTCCCAACCATAGCCATAACTCCAACCATATCCCCAACCATAACCATAACCCTAACCGAGAACCCCAACCATAACACCAACCATAACCCCAACCATAACCCAAACCCTAACCCCAACCCCTAACAATAACCCTAACCCTAACCCAAACCATAACCCCTAACCCCTAACAATATCCCTAACCCAAACCATAACCCCTAACAATAACCCTAACCCAAACCATAACCCCAACCCCTAACAATAACCATAACCCAAACCATAACCCCTAACCCCTAACAATAACCCTAACCCAAACCATAACCCCAACCCCTAACAATAACCCTAACCCAAAACCTAACCCAAACCATACCCATAACCCCAACCATAACCATAACCCAAACCATAACCCCTAACCCCTAACAATAACCCTAACCCAAACCATAACCCCAACCCCTAACAATAACCCTAACCTAAACCATAACCCCAACCATAACCATAACCCAAACCATAACCCCAATCATAACCATAACCCAAACCATAACCCCTAATCCCTTACAATAACCCTAGCCCAAACCATAACCCCAACCCCTAACAATAACCCTAACCTAAACCATAACCATAACCCAAACCATAACCCCTAACCCCTAACAAGAACCCTAACCCAAACCATAATCCCATCCATAGCCATAACCCCAACCATAACCATAACCCAAACCATAACCCCCAACCCCTAACAATAACCATAACCCAAACCATAACCCCAACCATAACCCAAACCATAACCCAAACCATAACCCAAACCATAACCCAAACCATAACCCAAACCATAACCCAAACCATAACCCAAACCATAACCCAAACCATAACCCAAACCATAACCCAAACCATAACCCAAACCATAACCCAAACCATAACCCAAACCATAACCCAAACCATAACCCAAACCATAACCCAAACCATAACCCAAACCATAACCCAAACCATAACCCAAACCATAACCCAAACCATAACCCAAACCATAACCCAAACCATAACCCAAACCATAACCCAAACCATAACCCAAACCATAACCCAAACCATAACCCAAACCATAACCCAAACCATAACCCCTAACCCCTAACAATAACCCTAACCCAAACCATAACCCCAACGCCTAACAATAACCCTAACCCAAACCATAACCCCAACCCCTAACAACAACCCTAACCTAAACCATAACCCCAACCATAACCATAACCCCTAACCCCTACCAATAACCCTAACCTAAACCATAACCCAAATGCCTAACAATAACCCTAACCCAAACCATAATCCCATCCATAACCATAACCCCAACAATAACCCTAACCCCTAACCCCTAAAAATAACGCTAACCCAAACCTTAACCCCAACCATAACCTTAACCATAACCGCAAACCAAACCATAACCCCTAAACCCTAACAATAACCCTAACCTTAACCATAACCCCAAACATAACCTTAAGCATAACCGTAAACCAAACCATAACCCCTAAACCCTAACAATAACCCTAACCCAAACCATAACCCCAACCATAACCATAACCCCTAACCCCTACCAATAACCCTAACCCAAACCATAACCCAAATCCCTAACAATAACCCTAACCCAAACCATAACCCCAACCCCTAACAATAACCCTAACCTAAACCATAACCCCAACCATAACCCCAACCATAACCATAACCATAACCCAAACCATAACCCCTAACCCCTAACAATAACCCTAACCCAAACCCCTAACAAGAACCCTAACCCAAACCATAACCCCAACCATAACCAGATTCCCAACCATAACCATAACCCCAACCAAAACCATATTCCCAACCATAGCCATAACTCCAACCATATCCCCAACCATAACCATAACCCTAACCGAGAACCCCAACCATAACACCAACCATAACCCCAACCATAACCCAAACCCTAACCCCAACCCCTAACAATAACCCTAACCCTAACCCAAACCATAACCCCTAACCCCTAACAATATCCCTAACCCAAACCATAACCCCTAACAATAACCCTAACCCAAACCATAACCCCAACCCCTAACAATAACCATAACCCAAACCATAACCCCTAACCCCTAACAATAACCCTAACCCAAACCATAACCCCAACCCCTAACAATAACCCTAACCCAAAACCTAACCCAAACCATACCCATAACCCCAACCATAACCATAACCCAAACCATAACCCCTAACCCCTAACAATAACCCTAACCCAAACCATAACCCCAACCCCTAACAATAACCCTAACCTAAACCATAACCCCAACCATAACCATAACCCAAACCATAACCCCAATCATAACCATAACCCAAACCATAACCCCTAATCCCTTACAATAACCCTAGCCCAAACCATAACCCCAACCCCTAACAATAACCCTAACCTAAACCATAACCATAACCCAAACCATAACCCCTAACCCCTAACAAGAACCCTAACCCAAACCATAATCCCATCCATAGCCATAACCCCAACCATAACCATAACCCAAACCATAACCCCCAACCCCTAACAATAACCATAACCCAAACCATAACCCCCAACCCCTAACAATAACCCTAACCCAAACCATAACCCCAACGCCTAACAATATCCCTAACCCAAACCATAACCCCAACCCCTAACAACAACCCTAACCTAAACCATAACCCCAACCATAACCATAACCCCTAACCCCTACCAATAACCCTAACCCAAACCATAACCCAAATGCCTAACAATAACCCTAACCCAAACCATAATCCCATCCATAACCATAACCCCAACAATAACCCTAACCCCTAACCCCTAAAAATAACGCTAACCCAAACCTTAACCCCAACCATAACCTTAACCATAACCGCAAACCAAACCATAACCCCTAAACCCTAACAATAACCTTAACCTTAACCATAACCCCAAACATAACCTTTAGCATAACCGTAAACCAAACCATAACCCCTAAACCCTAACAATAATCCTAACCCAAACCATAACCACAACCATAACCATAACCCCTAACCCCTACCAATAACCCTAACCCAAACCATAACCCAAATCCCTAACAATAACCCTAACCCAAACCATAACCCCAACCCCTAACAATAACCCTAACCTAAACCATAACCCCAACCATAACCCCAACCATAACCATAACCATAACCCAAACCATAACCCCTAACCCCTAACAAGAACCCTAACCCAAACCATAACCCCAACCATAACCAGATTCCCAACCATAACCCCAACCCAAACCATAACCCCTAACCCCTAACAATATCCCTAACCCAAACCATAACCCCTAACAATAACCCTAACCCAAACCATAACCCCAACCCCTAACAATAACCATAACCCAAACCATAACCCCTAACCCCTAACAATAACCCTAACCCAAACCATAACCCCAACCCCTAACAATAACCCTAACCCAAAACCTAACCCAAACCATACCCATAACCCCAACCATAACCATAACCCAAACCATAACCCCTAACCCCTAACAATAACCCTAACCCAAACCATAACCCCAACCTAAACCATAACCCCAACCATAACCATAACCCAAATGATAACCATAACCCAAAACATAACCCCTAACCCCTAACAATAACCCTCAACAAAACCATAACCCCAACCCCTAACAATAACCCTAACCCAAACCATAACCCCAATCATAACCATAACCCAAACCACAACCCCTAATCCCTTACAATAACCCTAGCCCAAACCATAACCCCAACCCCTAACAATAACCCTAACCTAAGCCATAACCATAACCCAAACCATAACCCCTAACCCCTAACAAGAACCCTAACCCAAACCATAACCCCTAACCCCTAACAAGAACCCTAACCCAAACCATAATCCCATCCATAGCCATAACCCCAACCATAACCATAACCCAAACCATAACCCCCAACCCCTAACAATAACCATAACCCAAACCATAACCCCCAACCCCTAACAATAACCCTAACCCAAACCATAACCCAAACCATAACCCAAACCATAACCCAAACCATAACCCAAACCATAACCCAAACCATAACCCAAACCATAACCCAAACCATAACCCAAACCATAACCCAAACCATAACCCAAACCATAACCCAAACCATAACCCCAACCATAACCATAAACCAAACCATAACCATAACCCAAAACATAACCCCTAACCCCTAACAATAACCCTCAACCAAACCATAACCCCAACCCCTAACAATAACCCTAACCCAAACCATAACCCCAATCATAACCATAACCCAAACCATAACCCCTAATCCCTTACAATAACCCTAACCCAAACCATAACCCCAACCCCTAACAATAACCCTAACCTAAACCATAACCCCTAACAAGAACCCTAACCCAAACGATAATCCCATCCATAGCCATAACCCCAACCATAACCATAACCCAAACCATAACCCAAACCATAACCCAAACCATAACCCAAACCATAACCCAAACCATAACCCAAACCATAACCCAAACCATAACCCAAACCATAACCCAAACCATAACCCAAACCATAACCCAAACCATAACCCAAACCATAACCCAAACCATAACCCAAACCATAACCCAAACCATAACCCAAACCATAACCCAAACCATAACCCAAACCATAACCCAAACCATAACCCAAACCATAACCCAAACCATAACCCAAACCATAACCCAAACCATAACCCAAACCATAACCCCTAACCCCTAACAATAACCCTAACCCAAACCATAACCCCAACGCCTAACAATATCCCTAACCCAAACCATAACCCCAACCCCTAACAACAACCCTAACCTAAACCATAACCCCAACCATAACCATAACCCCTAACCCCTACCAATAACCCTAACCCAAACCATAACCCAAATGCCTAACAATAACCCTAACCCAAACCATAATCCCATCCATAACCATAACCCCAACAATAACCCTAACCCCTAACCCCTAAAAATAACGCTAACCCAAACCTTAACCCCAACCATAACCTTAACCATAACCGCAAACCAAACCATAACCCCTAAACCCTAACAATAACCTTAACCTTAACCATAACCCCAAACATAACCTTAAGCATAACCGTAAACCAAACCATAACCCCTAAACCCTAACAATAATCCTAACCCAAACCATAACCCCAACCATAACCATAACCCCTAACCCCTACCAATAACCCTAACCCAAACCATAACCCAAATCCCTAACAATAACCCTAACCCAAACCATAACCCCAACCCCTAACAATAACCCTAACCTAAACCATAACCCCAACCATAACCCCAACCATAACCCCAACCATAACCATAACCATAACCCAAACCATAACCCCTAACCCCTAACAAGAACCCTAACCCAAACCATAACCCCAACCATAACCAGATTCCCAACCATAACCCCAACCCAAACCATAACCCCTAACCCCTAACAATATCCCTAACCCAAACCATAACCCCTAACAATAACCCTAACCCAAACCATAACCCCAACCCCTAACAATAACCATAACCCAAACCATAACCCCTAACCCCTAACAATAACCCTAACCCAAACCATAACCCCAACCCCTAACAATAACCCTAACCCAAAACCTAACCCAAACCATACCCATAACCCCAACCATAACCATAACCCAAACCATAACCCCTAACCCCTAACAATAACCCTAACCCAAACCATAACCCCAACCTAAACCATAACCCCAACCATAACCATAACCCAAATGATAACCATAACCCAAAACATAACCCCTAACCCCTAACAATAACCCTCAACAAAACCATAACCCCAACCCCTAACAATAACCCTAACCCAAACCATAACCCCAATCATAACCATAACCCAAACCATAACCCCAATCATAACCATAACCCAAACCACAACCCCTAATCCCTTACAATAACCCTAGCCCAAACCATAACCCCAACCCCTAACAATAACCCTAACCTAAGCCATAACCATAACCCAAACCATAACCCCTAACCCCTAACAAGAACCCTAACCCAAACCATAACCCCTAACCCCTAACAAGAACCCTAACCCAAACCATAATCCCATCCATAGCCATAACCCCAACCATAACCATAACCCAAACCATAACCCCCAACCCCTAACAATAACCATAACCCAAACCATAACCCCCAAACCATAACCCCCAACCCCTAACAATAACCCTAACCCAAACCATAACCCAAACCATAACCCAAACCATAACCCAAACCATAACCCAAACCATAACCCAAACCATAACCCAAACCATAACCCAAACCATAACCCAAACCATAACCCAAACCATAACCCAAACCATAACCCAAACCATAACCCAAACCATAACCCAAACCATAACCCAAACCATAACCCAAACCATAACCCAAACCATAACCCAAACCATAACCCAAACCATAACCCCAACCATAACCCCAACCATAACCATAAACCAAACCATAACCATAACCCAAAACATAACCCCTAACCCCTAACAATAACCCTCAACCAAACCATAACCCCAACCCCTAACAATAACCCTAACCCAAACCATAACCCCAATCATAACCATAACCCAAACCATAACCCCTAATCCCTTACAATAACCCTAACCCAAACCATAACCCCAACCCCTAACAATAACCCTTACCTAAACCATAACCCCTAACAAGAACCCTAACCCAAACCATAATCCCATCCATAGCCATAACCCCAACCATAACCATAACCCAAACCATAACCCAAACCATAACCCAAACCATAACCCAAACCATAACCCAAACCATAACCCAAACCATAACCCAAACCATAACCCAAACCATAACCCAAACCATAACCCAAACCATAACCCAAACCATAACCCAAACCATAACCCAAACCATAACCCAAACCATAACCCAAACCATAACCCAAACCATAACCCAAACCATAACCCAAACCATAACCCCTAACCCCTAACAATAACCCTAACCCAAACCATAACCCCAACGCCTAACAATAACCCTAACCCAAACCATAACCCCAACCCCTAACAACAACCCTAACCTAAACCATAACCCCAACCATAACCATAACCCCTAACCCCTACCAATAACCCTAACCCAAACCATAACCCAAATGCCTAACAATAACCCTAACCCAAACCATAATCCCATCCATAACCATAACCCCAACAATAACCCTAACCCCTAACCCCTAAAAATAACGCTAACCCAAACCTTAACCCCAACCATAACCTTAACCATAACTGCAAACCAAACCATAACCCCTAAACCCTAACAATAACCCTAACCTTAACCATAACCCCAAACATAACCTTAAGCATAACCGTAAACCAAACCATAACCCCTAAACCCTAACAATAACCCTAACCCAAACCATAACCCCAACCATAACCATAACCCCTAACCCCTACCAATAACCCTAACCCAAACCATAACCCAAATCCCTAACAATAACCCTAACCCAAACCATAACCCCAACCCCTAACAATAACCCTAACCTAAACCATAACCCCAACCATAACCCCAACCATAACCATAACCCAAACCATAACCCCTAACCCCTAACAATAACCCTAACCCAAACCCCTAACAAGAACCCTAACCCAAACCATAACCCCAACCATAACCAGATTCCCAACCATAACCATAACCCCAACCAAAACCATATTCCCAACCATAGCCATAACTCCAACCATATCCCCAACCATAACCATAACCCTAACCGATAACCCCAACCATAACCCCAACCATAACCCCAACCATAACCCAAACCCTAGCCCCAACCCCTAACAATAACCCTAACCCAAACCATAACCCCTAACCCCTAACAATATCCCTAACCCAAACCATAACCCTAACCCAAACCATAACCCCAACCCCTAACAATAACCATAACCCAAACCATAACCCCTAACCCCTAACAATAACCCTAACCCAAACCATAACCCCAACCCCTAACAATAACCCTAACCCAAAACCTAACCCAAACCATACCCATAACCCCAACCATAACCATAACCCAAACCATAACCCCTAACCCCTAACAATAACCCTAACTCAAACCATAACCCCAACCCCTAACAATAACCCTAACCTAAACCATAACCCCAACCATAACCATAACCCAAACCATAACCATAATCCCATCCATAGCCATAACCTCAACCATAACCATAACCCAAACCATAACCCCCAACCCCTAACAATAACCCTAACCCAAACCCTAACCCAAACCATAACCCAAACCATTACCCAAATCATAACCCAAACCATTACCCAAACCATAACCCAAACCATAACCCAAACCATAACCCAAACCATAACCCAAACCATAACCCAAACCATAACCCAAACCATAACCCAAACCATAACCCAAACCATAACCCAAACCATAACCCAAACCATAACACAAACCATAACCCAAACCATAACCCAAACCATAACCCAAACCATAACCCAAACCATAACCCAAACCATAACCCAAACCATAACCCAAACCATAACCCAAACCATAACCCAAACCATAACCCAAACCATAACCCAAACCATAACCCAAACCATAACCCAAACCATAACCCAAACCATAACCCAAACCATAACCCAAACCATAACCCAAACCATAACCCAAACCATAACCCAAACCATAACCCAAACCATAACCCAAACCATAACCCAAACCATAACCCAAACCATAACCCAAACCATAACCCCAACCATAACCATAAACCAAACCATAACCATAACCCAAAACATAACCCCTAACCCCTAACAATAACCCTCAACCAAACCATAACCCCAACCCCTAACAATAACCCTAACCCAAACCATAACCCCAATCATAACCATAACCCAAACCATAACCCCTAATCCCTTACAATAACCCTAACCCAAACCATAACCCCAACCCCTAACAATAACCCTTACCTAAACCATAACCCCTAACAAGAACCCTAACCCAAACCATAATCCCATCCATAGCCATAACCCCAACCATAACCATAACCCAAACCATAACCCAAACCATAACCCAAACCATAACCCAAACCATAACCCAAACCATAACCCAAACCATAACCCAAACCATAACCCAAACCATAACCCAAACCATAACCCAAACCATAACCCAAACCATAACCCAAACCATAACCCAAACCATAACCCAAACCATAACCCAAACCATAACCCAAACCATAACCCAAACCATAACCCAAACCATAACCCAAACCATAACCCAAACCATAACCCAAACCATAACCCAAACCATAACCCAAACCATAACCCAAACCATAACCCAAACCATAACCCCTAACCCCTAACAATAACCCTAACCCAAACCATAACCCCAACGCCTAACAATAACCCTAACCCAAACCATAACCCCAACCCCTAACAACAACCCTAACCTAAACCATAACCCCAACCATAACCATAACCCCTAACCCCTACCAATAACCCTAACCCAAACCATAACCCAAATGCCTAACAATAACCCTAACCCAAACCATAATCCCATCCATAACCATAACCCCAACAATAACCCTAACCCCTAACCCCTAAAAATAACGCTAACCCAAACCTTAACCCCAACCATAACCTTAACCATAACTGCAAACCAAACCATAACCCCTAAACCCTAACAATAACCCTAACCTTAACCATAACCCCAAACATAACCTTAAGCATAACCGTAAACCAAACCATAACCCCTAAACCCTAACAATAACCCTAACCCAAACCATAACCCCAACCATAACCATAACCCCTAACCCCTACCAATAACCCTAACCCAAACCATAACCCAAATCCCTAACAATAACCCTAACCCAAACCATAACCCCAACCCCTAACAATAACCCTAACCTAAACCATAACCCCAACCATAACCCCAACCATAACCATAACCCAAACCATAACCCCTAACCCCTAACAATAACCCTAACCCAAACCCCTAACAAGAACCCTAACCCAAACCATAACCCCAACCAAAACCATATTCCCAACCATAGCCATAACTCCAACCATATCCCCAACCATAACCATAACCCTAACCGATAACCCCAACCATAACCCCAACCATAACCCCAACCATAACCCAAACCCTAACCCCAACCCCTAACAATAACCCTAACCCTAACCCAAACCATAACCCCTAACCCCTAACAATATCCCTAACCCAAACCATAACCCCTAACAATAACCCTAACCCAAACCATAACCCCAACCCCTAACAATAACCATAACCCAAACCATAACCCCTAACCCCTAACAATAACCCTAACCCAAACCATAACCCCAACCCCTAACAATAACCCTAACCCAAAACCTAACCCAAACCATACCCATAACCCCAACCATAACCATAACCCAAACCATAACCCCTAACCCCTAACAATAACCCTAACTCAAACCATAACCCCAACCCCTAACAATAACCCTAACCTAAACCATAACCCCAACCATAACCATAACCCAAACCATAACCATAATCCCATCCATAGCCATAACCTCAACCATAACCATAACCCAAACCATAACCCCCAACCCCTAACAATAACCCTAACCCAAACCCTAACCCAAACCATAACCCAAACCATTACCCAAATCATAACCCAAACCATAACCCAAACCATAACCCAAACCATAACCCAAACCATAACCCAAACCATAACCCAAACCATAACCCAAACCATAACCCAAACCATAACCCAAACCATAACCCAAACCATAACCCAAACCATAACCCAAACCATAACCCAAACCATAACCAAACCATAACCCAAACCATAACCCAAACCATAACCCAAACCATAACCCAAACCATAACCCAAACCATAACCCAAACCATAACCCAAACCATAACCCAAACCATAACCCAAACCATAACCCAAACCATAACCCCTAACCCCTAACAATAACCCTAACCCAAACCATAACCCCAACGCCTAACAATAACCCTAACCCAAACCATAACCCCAACCCCTAACAACAACCCTAACCTAAACCATAACCCCAACCATAACCATAACCCCTAACCCCTACCAATAACCCTAACCCAAACCATAACCCAAATGCCTAACAATAACCCTAACCCAAACCATAATCCCATCCATAACCATAACCCCAACAATAACCCTAACCCCTAACCCCTAAAAATAACGCTAACCCAAACCTTAACCCCAACCATAACCTTAACCATAACCGCAAACCAAACCATAACCCCTAAACCCTAACAATAACCCTAACCTTAACCATAACCCCAAACATAACCTTAAGCATAACCGTAAACCAAACCATAACCCCTAAACCCTAACAATAACCCTAACCCAAACCATAACCCCAACCATAACCATAACCCCTAACCCCTACCAATAACCCTAACCCAAACCATAACCCAAATCCCTAACAATAACCCTAACCCAAACCATAACCCCAACCCCTAACAATAACCCTAACCTAAACCATAACCCCAACCATAACCCCAACCATAACCATAACCATAACCCAAACCATAACCCCTAACCCCTAACAATAACCCTAACCCAAACCCCTAACAAGAACCCTAACCCAAACCATAACCCCAACCATAACCAGATTCCCAACCATAACCATAACCCCAACCAAAACCATATTCCCAACCATAGCCATAACTCCAACCATATCCCCAACCATAACCATAACCCTAACCGAGAACCCCAACCATAACACCAACCATAACCCCAACCATAACCCAAACCCTAACCCCAACCCCTAACAATAACCCTAACCCTAACCCAAACCATAACCCCTAACCCCTAACAATATCCCTAACCCAAACCATAACCCCTAACAATAACCCTAACCCAAACCATAACCCCAACCCCTAACAATAACCATAACCCCTAACCCCTAACAATAACCCTAACCCAAACCATAACCCCAACCCCTAACAATAACCCTAACCCAAAACCTTACCCAAACCATACCCATAACCCCAACCATAACCATAACCCAAACCATAACCCCTAACCCCTAACAATAACCCTAACCCAAACCATAACCCCAACCCCTAACAATAACCCTAACCTAAACCATAACCCCAACCATAACCATAACCCAAACCATAACCCCAATCATAACCATAACCCAAACCATAACCCCTACTCCCTTACAATAACCCTAGCCCAAACCATAACCCCAACCCCTAACAATAACCCTAACCTAAACCATAACCATAACCCAAACCATAACCCCTAACCCCTAACAAGAACCCTAACCCAAACCATAATCCCATCCATAGCCATAACCCCAACCATAACCATAACCCAAACCATAACCCCCAACCCCTAACAATAACCATAACCCAAACCATAACCCCCAACCCCTAACAATAACCCTAACCCAAACCATAACCCAAACCATAACCCAAACCATAACCCAAACCATAACCCAAACCATAACCCAAACCATAACCCCAACCATAACCATAACCCCAACCATAACCATAACCCAAACCATAACCATAACCCAAAACATAACCCCTAACCCCTAACCATAACCCCCAACCCCTAACAATAACCCTAACCCAAACCATAACCCAAACAACCATAACCACGTGCTGCCAGAGGACCTCGGCACGCTCGGTGAATACCTTGTTGAAGACAGGCAGGCCTCGGTTCACCTTGTTGGCCAAAGTGGCAAAGGACCTGTGGGGAGGGGGGAGGGGGGGGAGATGTCGGTTCCAACTTTCCTGGAAAACAGACGGATAGACGGCCTCCTGGCACGCCTACCGGGAATCGTCCTGGTCTTTAGATTTTTCGTCTGACAACAACTCGTCCCACTCTGGATGACAAAATGGGGAAACAAGTGCCATCTATCACATATAAACCGAAAGCCTTTTAATGACCGACTATCTGGTAAACGTCCCAGACAAGACCGGCAGGCCGGCCCTCTCGGTTAAAAATGGACTGAGCATCTGCCAATTACCGACTCTAACCTTGCCTTGGCTGGCTCCAAAATGGAAAAAAATAACATCTTGTACATTTAAGTTTCAATTAGTCACGTTTCACTGTATTCCACCACCCCATCAAACTGTCCGTATCCTGTGAAGAAGAAAGGAAGGAAGGGCGTAAGTGAGACGAGACGGAAAGAGGCGGCGGCTGAGAGAGAGCGAGAGAGAGCGAGAGAGAGCGAGAGAGAGCGAGAGAGAGCGAGAGAGCGAGAGAGCAAGAGAGCAAGAGAGCAAGAGAGCAAACGAGAGAGAGAGAGAGCGCGGGAGCAAACGAGAGAGAGAGAGCGTGGGAGCAAACGAGAGAGAGAGAGAGCGCGGGAGCAAACGACAGAGAGAGAGAGTGCGAGAGCAAACGAGCGCGAACGAGAGCGAGCGGGCGCGAGAGAGCGAGCGGGCGCGAGTGCGAACGGGCGGCCGCGAGAGCGAACGGGCGGGGCGCGAGAGCGAACGGGCGGGCGCGAGAGCGAACGGGCGGGCGCGAGAACGAATGGGCGGGGCGCGAGAGTTATGGTTGAGAGCGAGAACGAGCGCGAGAGCGAGAACGAGCGCGAGAGCGAACGGGCGGGCGCGAGAGCGAACGGGCGGGCGCGAGAGCGAACGGGCGGGCGCGAGAGCGAACAGGCGGGCGCGAGAGTTATGGTTGAGAGCGAGAACGAGCGCGAGAACGAGCGCGAGAACGAGTGCGAGTGAAAGAGAAAAAATGAGAGAGAGAAAGAAGAGGAAGAAGAAGAAGAAGAAGAAGAAGAAGAAGAAGAAGAAGAAGAAGAAGAAGAAGAAGAAGAAGAAGAAGAAGAAGAAGAAGAAGAAGAAGAAGAAGAAGAAGAAGAAGAAGAAGAAGAAGAAGAAGAAGAAGAAGAAGAAGAAGAGGAAGAAGAAGAGGAAGAAGAAGAGGAAGAAGAAGAGGAAGAAGAAGAGGAAGGAGAAGAGGAAGAAGAAGAAGAAGAAGAAGAAGAAGAAGAAGAAGAAGAAGAAGAAGAAGAGGAAGAAGAAGAGGAAGAAGAAGAAGAAGAAGAAGAAGAGGAAGAAGAACAAGAGGAAGAAGAACAAGCGGAAGAAGAACAAGAGGAAGAGGAACAAGAAGAAGAGGAACAAGAAGAAGAGGAACAAGAAGAAGAAGAAAAAGAAGAGGAAGAGGAAGAAGAGGGAGGGGAAGAGGGAGGGGAAGAGGGAGGGGAAGAGGGAGGGGAAGAGGGAGGGGAAGAGGAGGGAGAGGGGGGAAGAGGAGGGAGAGGGGGGAAGAGGAGGGAGAGGGGGGGAAGAGGAGGGAGAGGGGGGGAAGAGGAGGGAGAGGGGGGGAGAGGGGGGGAAGAGGAGGGAGAGGGGGGAAGAGGAGGGAGAGGGGGGGAAGAGGAGGGAGAGGGGGGGCAGCGGTCGGGGGGGAGGAGAAGGGGGGCGGCCGGGGGGGAGGAGAAGACATTGACGTTGTCCGAGATGCTGGCGGAAGCTGATCTGATCCCTCCGGCCGTGGCGATGAGCGAGGCCCCAAAGGTGAAGGGCGTCAGGGCCAGGCCGGCGATGGCCGTCACGCCGGTTACTTTGGCCTTCTGGTGGAAGGTGGCCAGGTGGCCGGCCAGGGCGCGGAGCTTCACCACGTGCTGCCAGAGGACCTCGGCGCGCCAGGTGAATACCTTGTTGAAGACAGGCAGGGCTCGGTTCACCTTGTTGGTCAAAGTGGAAAATGACCTGTGGGGAGGGGGGAGATGTCGGTTCCAACTTCCCTGGAAAACAGACGGATAGACGGCCTCCCGGCACGCCTACCGGGAATCGTCCCGGTCTTTAAATTCTTCGTCTGACGACAACTCGTCCCACTCTGGATGAGAAAATGGGGGAAAAAAGTGCCATCTATCACATATAAACCGAAAGCCTTTTTATGACCGACTGTGTGTGTGGTGGGGGGTGGGGGGTCACCTCTTTTGGGGCGCTACATTACTGGACAATATTGCAGGGTTTTTGGGTCGGAAAAAATAACTGCAGGGTGCACTTTTTCCAAACGGCCACAAGATGGCAGCAGGAGATCATATTACTGGGAAGTAATTTTCAAATCAAAGCGTATGGGAGGCATTTTGGTTTTCAAGACCAATTGCGGGTTATGTCATTAATCTTGCCTACGAATAAACTAGTTTCAGGGTTAGGGTTATATTCAATTAAAAGTCAAATCAATTAGAAGAAACTTACATAAGACGACATCTTGAGACAACTTGCGTTGGCGCCCAAAAGAACCTGTAAAGTGGTATGGATTGAGAACGTGTTGCTGCAGTACTTTTTACTTTGAAAAAAATACAAGGCACAACAATATATATTATCATTTAAAATTGACAATATATAGTGGTAGCTCGACAAGAAAGAGAAAGATAGAGAGAGGAGAAGGAGAGGAGGGAGAGAGAGAGAGAGAGAGGAGAAGAAGAGGAGGGAGAGACAGAGAGAGGAGAAGAAGAGGAGGGAGAGAGAGAAGAAGAGGAGGGAGAGAGAGAAGAAGAGGAGGGAGAGAGAGAAGAAGAGGAGGGAGAGAGAGAGAGGCGGCGGTCGGGGGGAGAGAGAGAGAAAAAAAAGAGAAAAAAGAGAGAAATAAAGAGAAAAAGAGAGAAAGAGAAAAAAAGAGAAAGAGAAAATAAGAGAACCAAACCATAACCCCTAACCCCTAACAATAACCCTAACCCAAACCATAACCCCAACCCCTGACAATAACCCTAACCTAAACCATAACCCCAACCATAACCATAACCCAAACCATAATCATAACCCAAAACATAACCCCTAACCCCTAACAATAACCCTCAACCAAACCATAACCCCAACCCCTAACAATAACCCTAACCCAAACCAGAACCCCAATCATAACCATAACCCAAACCATAACCCCTAATCCCTTACAATAACCCTAACCCAAACCATAACCCCAACCCCTAACAATAACCCTAACCTAAACCATAACCCAAACCATTACCCAAACCATAACCCAAACCATAACCCAAACCATAACCCAAACCATAACCCAAACCATAACCCAAACCATAACCCAAACCATAACCCAAACCATAACCCAAACCATAACCCAAACCATAACCCAAACCATAACCCAAACCATAACCCAAACCATAACCCAAACCATAACCCAAACCATAACCCCAACCATAACCCAAACCATAACCCAAACCATAACCCAAACCATAACCCCCAACCCCTAACAATAACCCTAACCCAAACCATAACCCAAACCATAACCCAAACCATAACCCAAACCATAACCCAAACCATAACCCAAACCATAACCCAAACCATAACCCAAACCATAACCCAAACCATAACCCAAACCATAACCCAAACCATAACCCAAACCATAACCCAAACCATAACCCAAACCATAACCCAAACCATAACCCAAACCATTACCCAAACCATTACCCAAACCATAACCCAAACCATAACCCAAACCATAACCCAAACCATAACCCAAACCATAACCCAAACCATAACCCAAACCATAACCCAAACCATAACCCAAACCATAACCCAAACCATAACCCAAACCATAACCCAAACCATAACCCAAACCATAACCCAAACCATAACCCAAACCATAACCCAAACCATAACCCAAACCATAACCCAAACCATAACCCAAACCATAACCCAAACCATAACCCAAACCATAACCCAAACCATAACCCCTAACCCCTAACAATAACCCTAACCCAAACCATAACCCCAACGCCTAACAATAACCCTAACCCAAACCATAACCCCAACCCCTAACAACAACCCTAACCTAAACCATAACCCCAACCATAACCATAACCCCTAACCCCTACCAATAACCCTAACCCAAACCATAACCCAAATGCCTAACAATAACCCTAACCCAAACCATAATCCCATCCATAACTGTTGGGTTTATTCTGTATTACTTTTATAATAGTCGTATTAATTCATTTCTTTGTTAAATCATTCTCTTTCTATTCTCTGTATTAATTCCTTTCTTTGTTTAAATCATTCTCTTTCTATTATCAAAATGTTGCGAGGTCACGAGTATTGCCAAGTCATCTTTAACCTGGACGGCCTGTTCCAGGATGGTTATACAAACAATCCACCCAATCTGGGTCCTTGAGATTTGGTGGGCCCTTGGTGACGAGGCCAGGGCTATTCGGCCAATAACAAGAATGTTGTTATCGTTATGAAACCATACACTTCGGGTTTTTCTGTATGTAATCATTATATGATTATGATTATATTATATGATTCTTAGGTCAAGGAAGTTGTATAATTACTCTAATCTAAATGTTGTTAAGTCTAGTCTCCTGTTTTTGTTATTGGTAAAATACTTTGATTGTTATTGTAGTCCCAGATGTTGTTTTTACTCATACGTGATGGAATGATCAACAACTCTGTAAATTGTTTTGATTCGTGGCAATAAGAAGCGTACGAAAACGTCTATTCGAGGAGACGTTCGGAAGTTGTAAGGTGACAATTGCTGTAACGCTCCCCTCCGGAGGCTTTTATCTGTTGTATCCATTTCTATTTAATTAAATGTCAATAATTGAATAAGATGTCTTCCTGCAGTTATTGATAATTACGGACGAAGGTAATTATTAATGAACCTGACAATAACCATAACCCCAACAATAACCCTAACCCCTAAAAATAACGCTAACCCAAACCTTAACCCCAACCATAACCTTAACCATAACTGCAAACCAAACCATAACCCCTAAACCCTAACAATAACCCTAACCTTAACCATAACCCCAAACATAACCTTAAGCATAACCGTAAACCAAACCATAACCCCTAAACCCTAACAATAACCCTAACCCAAACCATAACCCCAACCATAACCATAACCCCTAACCCCTACCAATAACCCTAACCCAAACCATAACCCAAATCCCTAACAATAACCCTAACCCAAACCATAACCCCTAACCCCTAACAATAACCCTAACCCAAACCATAACCCCAACCCCTAACAATAACCCTAACCCAAAACCTAACCCAAACCATACCCATAACCCCAACCATAACCATAACCCAAACCATAACCCCTAACCCCTAACAATAACCCTAACTCAAACCATAACCCCAACCCCTAACAATAACCCTAACCTAAACCATAACCCCAACCATAACCATAACCCAAACCATAACCATAATCCAATCCATAGCCATAACCTCAACCATAACCATAACCCAAACCATAACCCCCAACCCCTAACAATAACCCTAACCCAAACCATAACCCAAACCATTACCCAAACCATAACCCAAACCATAACCCAAACCATAACCCAAACCATAACCCAAACCATAACCCAAACCATAACCCAAACCATAACCCAAACCATAACCCAAACCATAACCCAAACCATAACCCAAACCATAACCCAAACCATAACCCAAACCATAACCCAAACCATAACCCAAACCATAACCCAAACCATAACCCAAACCATAACCCAAACCATAACCCAAACCATAACCCAAACCATAACCCAAACCATAACCCCTAACCCCTAACAATAACCCTAACCCAAACCATAACCCCAACGCCTAACAATAACCCTAACCCAAACCATAACCCCAACCCCTAACAACAACCCTAACCTAAACCATAACCCCAACCATAACCATAACCCCTAACCCCTACCAATAACCCTAACCCAAACCATAACCCAAATGCCTAACAATAACCCTAACCCAAACCATAATCCCATCCATAACTGTTGGGTTTATTCTGTATTACTTTTATAATAGTCGTATTAATTCATTTCTTTGTTAAATCATTCTCTTTCTATTCTCTGTATTAATTCCTTTCTTTGTTTAAATCATTCTCTTTCTATTATCAAAATGTTGCGAGGTCACGAGTATTGCCAAGTCATCTTTAACCTGGACGGCCTGTTCCAGGATGGTTATACAAACAATCCACCCAATCTGGGTCCTTGAGATTTGGTGGGCCCTTGGTGACGAGGCCAGGGCTATTCGGCCAATAACAAGAATGTTGTTATCGTTATGAAACCATACACTTCGGGTTTTTCTGTATGTAATCATTATATGATTATGATTATATTATATGATTCTTAGGTCAAGGAAGTTGTATAATTACTCTAATCTAAATGTTGTTAAGTCTAGTCTCCTGTTTTTGTTATTGGTAAAATACTTTGATTGTTATTGTAGTCCCAGATGTTGTTTTTACTCATACGTGATGGAATGATCAACAACTCTGTAAATTGTTTTGATTCGTGGCAATAAGAAGCGTACGAAAACGTCTATTCGAGGAGACGTTCGGAAGTTGTAAGGTGACAATTGCTGTAACGCTCCCCTCCGGAGGCTTTTATCTGTTGTATCCATTTCTATTTAATTAAATGTCAATAATTGAATAAGATGTCTTCCTGCAGTTATTGATAATTACGGACGAAGGTAATTATTAATGAACCTGACAATAACCATAACCCCAACAATAACCCTAACCCCTAAAAATAACGCTAACCCAAACCTTAACCCCAACCATAACCTTAACCATAACTGCAAACCAAACCATAACCCCTAAACCCTAACAATAACCCTAACCTTAACCATAACCCCAAACATAACCTTAAGCATAACCGTAAACCAAACCATAACCCCTAAACCCTAACAATAACCCTAACCCAAACCATAACCCCAACCATAACCATAACCCCTAACCCCTACCAATAACCCTAACCCAAACCATAACCCAAATCCCTAACAATAACCCTAACCCAAACCATAACCCCTAACCCCTAACAATAACCCTAACCCAAACCATAACCCCAACCCCTAACAATAACCCTAACCCAAAACCTAACCCAAACCATACCCATAACCCCAACCATAACCATAACCCAAACCATAACCCCTAACCCCTAACAATAACCCTAACTCAAACCATAACCCCAACCCCTAACAATAACCCTAACCTAAACCATAACCCCAACCATAACCATAACCCAAACCATAACCATAATCCAATCCATAGCCATAACCTCAACCATAACCATAACCCAAACCATAACCCCCAACCCCTAACAATAACCCTAACCCAAACCATAACCCAAACCATTACCCAAACCATAACCCAAACCATAACCCAAACCATAACCCAAACCATAACCCAAACCATAACCCAAACCATAACCCAAACCATAACCTAAACCATAACCCAAACCATAACCCAAACCATAACCCAAACCATAACCCAAACCATAACCCAAACCATAACCCAAACCATAACCAAACCATAACCCAAACCATAACCCAAACCATAACCCAAACCATAACCCAAACCATAACCCAAACCATAACCCAAACCATAACCCAAACCATAACCCAAACCATAACCCAAACCATAACCCAAACCATAACCCAAACCATAACCCAAACCATAACCCAAACCATAACCCAAACCATAACCCAAACCATAACCCAAACCATAACCCAAACCATAACCCAAACCATAACCCCTAACCCCTAACAATAACCCTAACCCAAACCATAACCCCAACGCCTAACAATAACCCTAACCCGAACCATAACCCCAACCCCTAACAACAACCCTAACCTAAACCATAACCCCAACCATAACCATAACCCCTAACCCCTACCAATAACCCTAACCCAAACCATAACCCAAATGTCTAACAATAACCCTAACCCAAACCATAATCCCATCCATAACCATAACCCCAACAATAACCCTAACCCCTAACCCCTAAAAATAACGCTAACCCAAACCTTAACCCCAACCATAACCTTAACCATAACCGCAAACCAAACCATAACCCCTAAACCCTAACAATAACCCTAACCTTAACCATAAACCCAAACATAACCTTAAGCATAACCGTAAACCAAACCATAACCCCTAAACCCTAACAAGAACCCTAACCCAAACCATAACCCCAACCATAACCATAACCCCTAACCCCTACCAATAACCCTAACCCAAACCATAACCCAAATCCCTAACAATAACCCTAACCCAAACCATAACCCCTAACCCCTAACAATATCCCTAACCCAAACCATAACCCCTAACAATAACCCTAACCCAAACCATAACCCCAACCCCTAACAATAACCATAACCCAAACCATAACCCCTAACCCCTAACAATAACCCTAACCCAAACCATAACCCCAACCCCTAACAATAACCCTAACCCAAAACCTAACCCAAACCATACCCATAACCCCAACCATAACCATAACCCAAACCATAACCCCTAACAATAACCCTAACCCAAACCATAACCCCAACCCCTAACAATAACCCTAACCAAAACCATAACCCCAACCATAACCATAACCCAAACCATAACCATAACCCAATACATAACCCCTAACCCCTAACAATAACCCTCAACAAAACCATAACCCCAACCCCTAACAATAACCCTAACCCAAACCATAACCCCAATCATAACCATAACCCAAACCATAACCCCTAATCCCTTACAATAACCCCAGCCCAAACCATAACCCCAACCCCTAACAATAACCCTAACCTAAACCATAACCATAACCCAAACCATAACCCCTAACCCCTAACAAGAACCCTAACCCAAACCATAATCCCATCCATAGCCATAACCCCAACCATAACCATAACCCAAACCATAACCCGCAACCCCTAACAATAACCATAACCCAAACCATAACCCCCAACCCCTAACAATAACCCTAACCCAAACCATAACCCAAACCATAACCCAAACCATAACCCAAACCATAACCCAAACCATAACCCAAACCATAACCCAAACCATAACCCAAACCATAACCCAAACCATAACCCAAACCATAACCCAAACCATAACCCAAACCATAACCCAAACCATAACCCAAACCATAACCCAAACCATAACCCAAACCATAACCCAAACCATAACCCAAACCATAACCCAAACCATAACCCAAACCATAACCCAAACCATAACCCAAACCATAACCCCAACCATAACCATAACCCAAAACATAACCCCTAACCCCTAACCATAACCCCCAACCCCTAACAATAACCCTAACCCAAACCATAACCCAAACAACCATAACCACGTGCTGCCAGAGGACCTCGGCACGCCCGGTGAATACCTTGTTGAAGACAGGCAGGCCTCGGTTCACCTTGTTGGCCAAAGTGGCAAAGGACCTGTGGGGAGGGGGGAGGGGGGGAGATGTCGGTTCCAACTTTCCTGGAAAACAGACGGATAGACGGCCTCCTGGCACGCCTACCGGGAATCGTCCTGGTCTTTAGATGTTTCGTCTGACAACAACTCGTCCCACTCTGGATGACAAAATGGGGAAACAAGTGCCATCTATCACATATAAACCGAAAGCCTTTTAATGACCGACTATCTGGTAAACGTCCCAGACAAGACCGGCAGGCCGGCCCTCTCGGTTAAAAATGGACTGAGCATCTGCCAATTACCGACTCTAACCTTGCCTTGGCTGGCTCCAAAATGGAAAAAAATAACATCTTGTACATTTAAGTTTCAATTAGTCACGTTTCACTGTATTCCACCACCCCATCAAACTGTCCGTATCCTGTGAAGAAGAAAGGAAGGAAGGGCGTAAGTGAGACGAGACGGAAAGAGGCGGCGGCTGAGAGAGAGCGAGAGAGAGCGAGAGAGAGCGAGAGAGAGCGAGAGAGCGAGAGAGCAAGAGAGCAAGAGAGCAAGAGAGCAAACGAGAGAGAGAGAGAGCGCTGGGAGCAAACGAGAGAGAGAGAGCGCGGGAGCAAACGAGAGTGAGAGAGAGCGCGGGAGCAAACGACAGAGAGAGAGAGTGCGAGAGCAAACGAGCGCGAACGAGAGCGAGCGGGCGCGAGAGCGAGCGGGCGCGAGTGCGAACGGGCGGCCGCGGAGAGCGAACGGGCGGGCGCGAGAGCGAACGGGGCGGGCGCGAGAGCGAACGGGCGGGCGCGAGAGCGAACGGGCGGGCGCGAGAACGAATGGCGGGGCGCGAGAGTTATGGTTGAGAGCGAGAACGAGCGCGAGAGCGAGAACGAGCGCTGAGAGCGAACGGGCGGGCGCGAGAGCGAACGGGCTGGCGCGAGAGCGAACGGGCGGGCGCGAGAGCGAACAGGCGGGCGCGAGAGCGAACAGGCGGGCGCGAGAGTTATGGTTGAGAGCGAGAACGAGCGCGAGAACGAGCGCTGAGAACGAGTGCGAGTGAAAGAGAAAAAATGAGAGAGAGAAAGAAGAGGAAGAAGAAGAAGAGAAGAAGAAGAAGAAGAAGAAGAAGAAGAAGAAGAAGAAGAAGAAGAAGAAGAAGAAGAAGAAGAAGAAGAAGAAGAAGAAGAAGAAGAAGAAGAAGAAGAAGAAGAAGAAGAAGAAGAGGAAGAAGAAGAGGAAGAAGAAGAGGAAGAAGAAGAGGAAGAAGAAGAGGAAGGAGAAGAGGAAGAAGAAGAAGAAGAAGAAGAAGAAGAAGAAGAAGAAGAAGAAGAAGAAGAAGAAGAGGAAGAAGAAGAGGAAGAAGAAGAAGAAGAAGAAGAAGAGGAAGAAGAACAAGAGGAAGAAGAACAAGCGGAAGAAGAACAAGAGGAAGAGGAACAAGAAGAAGAGGAACAAGAAGAAGAGGAACAAGAAGAAGAAGAAAAAGAAGAGGAAGAGGAAGAAGAGGGAGGGGAAGAGGGAGGGGAAGAGGGAGGGGAAGAGGGAGGGGAAGAGGGAGGGGGAAGAGGAGGGAGAGGGGGGAAGAGGAGGGAGAGGGGGGAAGAGGAGGGAGAGGGGGGGAAGAGGAGGGAGAGGGGGGGAAGAGGAGGGAGAGGGGGGGAGAGGGGGGGGAGGAGAGGGGAGAGGGGGAAGAGGAGGGAGAGGGGGGAAGAGGAGGGAGAGGGGGGGCAGCGGTCGGGGGGAGGAGAAGGGGGGCGGCCCGGGGGGAGGAGAAGACATTGACGTTGTCCGAGATGCTGGCGGAAGCTGATCTGATCCCTCCGGCCGTGGCGATGAGCGAGGCCCCAAAGGTGAAGGGCGTCAGGGCCAGGCCGGCGATGGCCGTTCACGCCGGTTACTTTGGCCTTCTGGTGGAAGGTGGCCAGGTGGCCGGCCAGGGCGCGGAGCTTCACCACGTGCTGCCAGAGGACCTCGGCGCGCCAGGTGAATACCTTGTTGAAGACAGGCAGGGGCTCGGTTCACCTTGTTGGTCAAAGTGGAAAATGACCTGTGGGGAGGGGGGAGATGTCGGTTCCAACTTCCCTGGAAAACAGACGGATAGACGGGCCCTCCCGGCACGCCTACCGGGAATCGTCCCGGTCTTTAAATTCTTCGTCTGACGACAACTCGTCCACTCTGGATGAGAAAATGGGGGAAAAAAGTGCCATCTATCACATATAAACCGAAAGCCTTTTTATGACCGACTGTGTGTGTGGTGGGGGGTCACCTCTTTTGGGGCGCCACATTACTGGACAATATTGCAGGGTTTTTGGGTCGGAAAAATAATTGCAGGGTGCACTTTTTCCAAACGGCCACAAGATGGCAGCAAGAGATCATATTACTGGGAAGTAATTTTCAAATCAAAGCGTATGGGAGGCATTTTGGTTTTCAAGACCAATTGCGGGTTATGTCATTAATCTTGCCTACGAATAAACTAGTTTCAGGGTTAGGGTTATGGTCAATTAAAAGTCAAATCAATTAGAAGAAACTTACATAAGACGACATCTTGAGACAACTTGCGTTGGCGCCCAAAAGAACCTGTAAAGTGGTATGGATTGAGAACGTGTTGCTGCAGTACTTTTTACTTTGAAAAAAATACAAGGCACCAACGATATATATTATCATTTAAAATTGACAATATATAGTGGTAGCTCGACAAGAAAGAGAAAGATAGAGAGAGGAGAAGGAGAGGAGGGAGAGAGAGAGAGAGGAGAAGAAGAGGAGGGAGAGAGAGAAGAAGAGGAGGGAGAGAGAGAAGAAGAGGAGGGAGAGAGAGAAGAAGAGGAGGGAGAGAGAGAAGAAGAGGAGGGAGAGAGAGAAGAAGAGGAGGGAGAGAGAGAGGCGGCGGTCGGGGGGAGAGAGAGAAAAAAAAAGAGAAAAAAGAGAGAAATAAAGAGAAAAAGAGAGAAAGAGAAAAAAAAGAGAAAGAGAAAATAAGAGAACCAAACCATAACCCCTAACCCCTAACAATAACCCTAACCCAAACCATAACCCCAACCCCTGACAATAACCCTAACCTAAACCATAACCCCAACCATAACCATAACCCAAACCATAATCATAACCCAAAACATAACCCCTAGCCCCTAACAATAACCCTCAACAAAACCATAACCCCAACCCCTAACAATAACCCTAACCCAAACCAGAACCCCAATCATAACCATAACCCAAACCATAACCCCTAATCCCTTACAATAACCCTAACCCAAACCATAACCCCAACCCCTAACAATAACCCTAACCTAAACCATAACCCAAACCATTACCCAAACCATAACCCAAACCATAACCCCAAACCATAACCCAAACCATAACCCCAAACCATAACCCAAACCATAACCCAAACCATAACCCAAACCATAACCCAAACCATAACCCAAACCATAACCCAAACCATAACCCAAACCATAACCCAAACCATAACCCAAACCATAACCCAAACCATAACCCAAACCATAACCCAAACCATAACCCAAACCATAACCCCCAACCCCTAACAATAACCCTAACCCAAACCCTAACCCAAACCATAACCCAAACCATAACCCAAACCATAACCCAAACCATAACCCAAACCATAACCCAAACCATAACCCAAACCATAACCCAAACCATAACCCAAACCATAACCCAAACCATAACCCAAACCATAACCCAAACCATAACCCAAACCATAACCCAAACCATAACCCAAACCATAACCCAAACCATAACCCAAACCATAACCCAAACCATTACCCAAACCATTACCCAAACCATAACCCAAACCATAACCCAAACCATAACCCAAACCATAACCCAAACCATAACCCAAACCATAACCCAAACCATAACCCAAACCATAACCCAAACCATAACCCAAACCATAACCCAAACCATAACCCAAACCATAACCCAAACCATAACCCAAACCATAACCCAAACCATAACCCAAACCATAACCCAAACCATAACCCAAACCATAACCCAAACCATAACCCAAACCATAACCCCTAACCCCTAACAATAACCCTAACCCAAACCATAACCCCAACGCCTAACAATAACCCTAACCCAAACCATAACCCCAACCCCTAACAACAACCCTAACCTAAACCATAACCCCAACCATAACCATAACCCCTAACCCCTACCAATAACCCTAACCCAAACCATAACCCAAATGCCTAACAATAACCCTAACCCAAACCATAATCCCATCCATAACTGTTGGGTTTATTCTGTATTACTTTTATAATAGTCGTATTAATTCATTTCTTTGTTAAATCATTCTCTTTCTATTCTCTGTATTAATTCCTTTCTTTGTTTAAATCATTCTCTTTCTATTATCAAAATGTTGCGAGGTCACGAGTATTGCCAAGTCATCTTTAACCTGGACGGCCTGTTCCAGGATGGTTATACAAACAATCCACCCAATCTGGGTCCTTGAGATTTGGTGGGCCCTTGGTGACGAGGCCAGGGCTATTCGGCCAATAACAAGAATGTTGTTATCGTTATGAAACCATACACTTCGGGTTTTTCTGTATGTAATCATTATATGATTATGATTATATGATATGATTCTTAGGTCAAGGAAGTTGTATAATTACTCTAATCTAAATGTTGTTAAGTCTAGTCTCCTGTTTTTGTTATTGGTAAAATACTTTGATTGTTATTGTAGTCCCAGATGTTGTTTTTACTCATACGTGATGGAATGATCAACAACTCTGTAAATTGTTTTGATTCGTGGCAATAAGAAGCGTACGAAAACGTCTATTCGAGGAGACGTTCGGAAGTTGTAAGGTGACAATTGCTGTAACGCTCCCCTCCGGAGGCTTTTATCTGTTGTATCCATTTCTATTTAATTAAATGTCAATAATTGAATAAGATGTCTTCCTGCAGTTATTGATAATTACGGACGAAGGTAATTATTAATGAACCTGACAATAACCATAACCCCAACAATAACCCTAACCCCTAAAAATAACGCTAACCCAAACCTTAACCCCAACCATAACCTTAACCATAACTGCAAACCAAACCATAACCCCTAAACCCTAACAATAACCCTAACCTTAACCATAACCCCAAACATAACCTTAAGCATAACCGTAAACCAAACCATAACCCCTAAACCCTAACAATAACCCTAACCCAAACCATAACCCCAACCATAACCATAACCCCTAACCCCTACCAATAACCCTAACCCAAACCATAACCCAAATCCCTAACAATAACCCTAACCCAAACCATAACCCCTAACCCCTAACAATAACCCTAACCCAAACCATAACCCCAACCCCTAACAATAACCCTAACCCAAAACCTAACCCAAACCATACCCATAACCCCAACCATAACCATAACCCAAACCATAACCCCTAACCCCTAACAATAACCCTAACTCAAACCATAACCCCAACCCCTAACAATAACCCTAACCTAAACCATAACCCCAACCATAACCATAACCCAAACCATAACCATAATCCAATCCATAGCCATAACCTCAACCATAACCATAACCCAAACCATAACCCCCAACCCCTAACAATAACCCTAACCCAAACCATAACCCAAACCATTACCCAAACCATAACCCAAACCATAACCCAAACCATAACCCAAACCATAACCCAAACCATAACCCAAACCATAACCCAAACCATAACCTAAACCATAACCCAAACCATAACCCAAACCATAACCCAAACCATAACCCAAACCATAACCCAAACCATAACCCAAACCATAACCAAACCATAACCCAAACCATAACCCAAACCATAACCCAAACCATAACCCAAACCATAACCCAAACCATAACCCAAACCATAACCCAAACCATAACCCAAACCATAACCCAAACCATAACCCAAACCATAACCCAAACCATAACCCAAACCATAACCCAAACCATAACCCAAACCATAACCCAAACCATAACCCAAACCATAACCCCTAACCCCTAACAATAACCCTAACCCAAACCATAACCCCAACGCCTAACAATAACCCTAACCCGAACCATAACCCCAACCCCTAACAACAACCCTAACCTAAACCATAACCCCAACCATAACCATAACCCCTAACCCCTACCAATAACCCTAACCCAAACCATAACCCAAATGTCTAACAATAACCCTAACCCAAACCATAATCCCATCCATAACCATAACCCCAACAATAACCCTAACCCCTAACCCCTAAAAATAACGCTAACCCAAACCTTAACCCCAACCATAACCTTAACCATAACCGCAAACCAAACCATAACCCCTAAACCCTAACAATAACCCTAACCTTAACCATAAACCCAAACATAACCTTAAGCATAACCGTAAACCAAACCATAACCCCTAAACCCTAACAAGAACCCTAACCCAAACCATAACCCCAACCATAACCATAACCCCTAACCCCTACCAATAACCCTAACCCAAACCATAACCCAAATCCCTATCAATAACCCTAACCCAAACCATAACCCCTAACCCCTAACAATATCCCTAACCCAAACCATAACCCCTAACAATAACCCTAACCCAAACCATAACCCCAACCCCTAACAATAACCATAACCCAAACCATAACCCCTAACCCCTAACAATAACCCTAACCCAAACCATAACCCCAACCCCTAACAATAACCCTAACCCAAAACCTAACCCAAACCATACCCATAACCCCAACCATAACCATAACCCAAACCATAACCCCTAACAATAACCCTAACCCAAACCATAACCCCAACCCCTAACAATAACCCTAACCTAAACCATAACCCCAACCATAACCATAACCCAAACCATAACCATAACCCAATACATAACCCCTAACCCCTAACAATAACCCTCAACAAAACCATAACCCCAACCCCTAACAATAACCCTAACCCAAACCATAACCCCAATCATAACCATAACCCAAACCATAACCCCTAATCCCTTACAATAACCCCAGCCCAAACCATAACCCCAACCCCTAACAATAACCCTAACCTAAACCATAACCATAACCCAAACCATAACCCCTAACCCCTAACAAGAACCCTAACCCAAACCATAATCCCATCCATAGCCATAACCCCAACCATAACCATAACCCAAACCATAACCCGCAACCCCTAACAATAACCATAACCCAAACCATAACCCCCAACCCCTAACAATAACCCTAACCCAAACCATAACCCAAACCATAACCCAAACCATAACCCAAACCATAACCCAAACCATAACCCAAACCATAACCCAAACCATAACCCAAACCATAACCCAAACCATAACCCAAACCATAACCCAAACCATAACCCAAACCATAACCCAAACCATAACCCAAACCATAACCCAAACCATAACCCAAACCATAACCCAAACCATAACCCAAACCATAACCCCAACCATAACCATAACCCAAAACATAACCCCTAACCCCTAACCATAACCCCCAACCCCTAACAATAACCCTAACCCAAACCATAACCCAAACAACCATAACCACGTGCTGCCAGAGGACCTCGGCACGCCCGGTGAATACCTTGTTGAAGACAGGCAGGCCTCGGTTCACCTTGTTGGCCAAAGTGGCAAAGGACCTGTGGGGAGGGGGGAGGGGGGGGAGATGTCGGTTCCAACTTTCCTGGAAAACAGACGGATAGACGGCCTCCTGGCACGCCTACCGGGAATCGTCCTGGTCTTTAGATGTTTCGTCTGACAACAACTCGTCCCACTCTGGATGACAAAATGGGGAAACAAGTGCCATCTATCACATATAAACCGAAAGCCTTTTAATGACCGACTATCTGGTAAACGTCCCAGACAAGACCGGCAGGCCGGCCCTCTCGGTTAAAAATGGACTGAGCATCTGCCAATTACCGACTCTAACCTTGCCTTGGCTGGCTCCAAAATGGAAAAAAATAACATCTTGTACATTTAAGTTTCAATTAGTCACGTTTCACTGTATTCCACCACCCCATCAAACTGTCCGTATCCTGTGAAGAAGAAAGGAAGGAAGGGCGTAAGTGAGACGAGACGGAAAGAGGCGGCGGCTGAGAGAGAGCGAGAGAGAGCGAGAGAGAGCGAGAGAGAGCGAGAGAGCGAGAGAGCAAGAGAGCAAGAGAGCAAGAGAGCAAACGAGAGAGAGAGAGAGCGCGGGAGCAAACGAGAGAGAGAGAGCGCGGGAGCAAACGAGAGTGAGAGAGAGCGCGGGAGCAAACGACAGAGAGAGAGAGTGCGAGAGCAAACGAGCGCGAACGAGAGCGAGCGGGCGCGAGAGCGAGCGGGCGCGAGTGCGAACGGGCGGCCGCGAGAGCGAACGGGCGGGCGCGAGAGCGAACGGGCGGGCGCGAGAGCGAACGGGCGGGCGCGAGAGCGAACGGGCGGGCGCGAGAACGAATGGGCGGGCGCGAGAGTTATGGTTGAGAGCGAGAACGAGCGCGAGAGCGAGAACGAGCGCGAGAGCGAACGGGCGGGCGTGAGAGCGAACGGGCTGGCGCGAGAGCGAACGGGCGGGCGCGAGAGCGAACAGGCGGGCGCGAGAGCGAACAGGCGGGCGCGAGAGTTATGGTTGAGAGCGAGAACGAGCGCGAGAACGAGCGCGAGAACGAGTGCGAGTGAAAGAGAAAAAATGAGAGAGAGAAAGAAGAGGAAGAAGAAGAAGAAGAAGAAGAAGAAGAAGAAGAAGAAGAAGAAGAAGAAGAAGAAGAAGAAGAAGAAGAAGAAGAAGAAGAAGAAGAAGAAGAAGAAGAGGAAGAAGAAGAGGAAGAAGAAGAGGAAGAAGAAGAGGAAGAAGAAGAGGAAGGAGAAGAGGGAGAAGAAGAAGAAGAAGAAGAAGAAGAAGAAGAAGAAGAGGAAGAAGAAGAGGAAGAAGAAGAAGAAGAAGAAGAAGAGGAAGAAGAACAAGAGGAAGAAGAACAAGCGGAAGAAGAACAAGAGGAAGAGGAACAAGAAGAAGAGGAACAAGAAGAAGAGGAACAAGAAGAAGAAGAAAAAGAAGAGGAAGAGGAAGAAGAGGGAGGGGAAGAGGGAGGGGAAGAGGGAGGGGAAGAGGGAGGGGAAGAGGGAGGGGAAGAGGAGGGAGAGGGGGGAAGAGGAGGGAGAGGGGGGAAGAGGAGGGAGAGGGGGGGAAGAGGAGGGAGAGGGGGGGAAGAGGAGGGAGAGGGGGGGAGAGGGGGGGAAGAGGAGGGAGAGGGGGGAAGAGGAGGGAGAGGGGGGGAAGAGGAGGGAGAGGGGGGGCAGCGGTCGGGGGGAGGAGAAGGGGGGCGGCCGGGGGGAGGAGAAGACATTGACGTTGTCCGAGATGCTGGCGGAAGCTGATCTGATCCCTCCGGCCGTGGCGATGAGCGAGGCCCCAAAGGTGAAGGGCGTCAGGGCCAGGCCGGCGATGGCCGTCACGCCGGTTACTTTGGCCTTCTGGTGGAAGGTGGCCAGGTGGCCGGCCAGGGCGCGGAGCTTCACCACGTGCTGCCAGAGGACCTCGGCGCGCCAGGTGAATACCTTGTTGAAGACAGGCAGGGCTCGGTTCACCTTGTTGGTCAAAGTGGAAAATGACCTGTGGGGAGGGGGGAGATGTCGGTTCCAACTTCCCTGGAAAACAGACGGATAGACGGCCTCCCGGCACGCCTACCGGGAATCGTCCCGGTCTTTAAATTCTTCGTCTGACGACAACTCGTCCCACTCTGGATGAGAAAATGGGGGAAAAAAGTGCCATCTATCACATATAAACCGAAAGCCTTTTTATGACCGACTGTGTGTGTGGTGGGGGGTGGGGGGTCACCTCTTTTGGGGCGCTACATTACTGGACAATATTGCAGGGTTTTTGGGTCGGAAAAAATAACTGCAGGGTGCACTTTTTCCAAACGGCCACAAGATGGCAGCAGGAGATCATATTACTGGGAAGTAATTTTCAAATCAAAGCGTATGGGAGGCATTTTGGTTTTCAAGACCAATTGCGGGTTATGTCATTAATCTTGCCTACGAATAAACTAGTTTCAGGGTTAGGGTTATATTCAATTAAAAGTCAAATCAATTAGAAGAAACTTACATAAGACGACATCTTGAGACAACTTACGTTGGCGCCCAAAAGAACCTGTAAAGTGGTATGGATTGAGAACGTGTTGCTGCAGTACTTTTTACTTTGAAAAAAATACAAGGCACAACAATATATATTATCATTTAAAATTGACAATATATAGTGGTAGCTCGACAAGAAAGAGAAAGATAGAGAGAGGAGAAGGAGAGGAGGGAGAGAGAGAGAGAGAGGAGAAGAAGAGGAGGGAGAGACAGAGAGAGGAGAAGAAGAGGAGGGAGAGAGAGAAGAAGAGGAGGGAGAGAGAGAAGAAGAGGAGGGAGAGAGAGAAGAAGAGGAGGGAGAGAGAGAGGCGGCGGTCGGGGGGAGAGAGAGAGAAAAAAAAGAGAAAAAAGAGAGAAATAAAGAGAAAAAGAGAGAAAGAGAAAAAAAGAGAAAGAGAAAATAAGAGAACCAAACCATAACCCCTAACCCCTAACAATAACCCTAACCCAAACCATAACCCCAACCCCTGACAATAACCCTAACCTAAACCATAACCCCAACCATAACCATAACCCAAACCATAATCATAACCCAAAACATAACCCCTAACCCCTAACAATAACCCTCAACCAAACCATAACCCCAACCCCTAACAATAACCCTAACCCAAACCAGAACCCCAATCATAACCATAACCCAAACCATAACCCCTAATCCCTTACAATAACCCTAACCCAAACCATAACCCCAACCCCTAACAATAACCCTAACCTAAACCATAACCCCTAACAAGAACCCTAACCCAAACCATAATCCCATCCATAGCCATAACCCCAACCATAACCATAACCCAAACCATAACCCCCAACCCCTAACAATAACCCTAACCCAAACCATAACCCAAACCATTACCCAAACCATAACCCAAACCATAACCCAAACCATAACCCAAACCATAACCCAAACCATAACCCAAACCATAACCCAAACCATAACCCAAACCATAACCCAAACCATAACACAAACCATAACCCAAACCATAACCCAAACCATAACCCAAACCATAACCCAAACCATAACCCAAACCATAACCCAAACCATAACCCAAACCATAACCCAAACCATAACCCAAACCATAACCCAAACCATAACCCAAACCATAACCCAAACCATAACCCAAACCATAACCCAAACCATAACCCAAACCATAACCCAAACCATAACCCAAACCATAACCCAAACCATAACCCAAACCATAACCCAAACCATAACCCAAACCATAACCCAAACCATAACCCAAACCATAACCCAAACCATAACCCAAACCATAACCCAAACCATAACCCAAACCATAACCCAAACCATAACCCAAACCATAACCCCTAACCCCTAACAATAACCCTAACCCAAACCATAACCCCAACGCCTAACAATAACCCTAACCCAAACCATAACCCCAACCCCTAACAACAACCCTAACCTAAACCATAACCCCAACCATAACCATAACCCCTAACCCCTACCAATAACCCTAACCCAAACCATAACCCAAATGCCTAACAATAACCCTAACCCAAACCATAATCCCATCCATAACCATAACCCCAACAATAACCCTAACCCCTAAAAATAACGCTAACCCAAACCTTAACCCCAACCATAACCTTAACCATAACCATAACCGCAAACCAAACCATAACCCCTAAACCCTAACAATAACCTTAACCTTAACCATAACCCCAAACATAACCTTAAGCATAACCGTAAACCAAACCATAACCCCTAAACCCTAACAATAACCCTAACCCAAACCATAACCCCAACCATAACCATAACCCCTAACCCCTACCAATAACCCTAACCCAAACCATAACCCAAATCCCTAACAATAACCCTAACCCAAACCATAACCCCAACCCCTAACAATAACCCTAACCTAAACCATAACCCCAACCATAACCCCAACCATAACCATAACCATAACCCAAACCATAACCCCTAACCCCTAACAAGAACCCTAACCCAAACCATAACCCCAACCATAACCAGATTCCCAACCATAACCCCAACCCAAACCATAACCCCTAACCCCTAACAATATCCCTAACCCAAACCATAACCCCTAACAATAACCCTAACCCAAACCATAACCCCAACCCCTAACAATAACCATAACCCAAACCATAACCCCTAACCCCTAACAATAACCCTAACCCAAACCATAACCCCAACCCCTAACAATAACCCTAACCCAAAACCTAACCCAAACCATACCCATAACCCCAACCATAACCATAACCCAAACCATAACCCCTAACCCCTAACAATAACCCTAACCCAAACCATAACCCCAACCTAAACCATAACCCCAACCATAACCATAACCCAAATGATAACCATAACCCAAAACATAACCCCTAACCCCTAACAATAACCCTCAACAAAACCATAACCCCAACCCCTAACAATAACCCTAACCCAAACCATAACCCCAATCATAACCATAACCCAAACCACAACCCCTAATCCCTTACAATAACCCTAGCCCAAACCATAACCCCAACCCCTAACAATAACCCTAACCTAAGCCATAACCATAACCCAAACCATAACCCCTAACCCCTAACAAGAACCCTAACCCAAACCATAACCCCTAACCCCTAACAAGAACCCTAACCCAAACCATAATCCCATCCATAGCCATAACCCCAACCATAACCATAACCCAAACCATAACCCCCAACCCCTAACAATAACCATAACCCAAACCATAACCCCCAACCCCTAACAATAACCCTAACCCAAACCATAACCCAAACCATAACCCAAACCATAACCCAAACCATAACCCAAACCATAACCCAAACCATAACCCAAACCATAACCCAAACCATAACCCAAACCATAACCCAAACCATAACCCAAACCATAACCCAAACCATAACCCAAACCATAACCCAAACCATAACCCAAACCATAACCCAAACCATAACCCCTAACCCCTAACAATAACCCTAACCCAAACCATAACCCCAACGCCTAACAATAACCCTAACCCAAACCATAACCCCAACCCCTAACAACAACCCTAACCTAAACCATAACCCCAACCATAACCATAACCCCTAACCCCTACCAATAACCCTAACCCAAACCATAACCCAAATGCCTAACAATAACCCTAACCCAAACCATAATCCCATCCATAACTGTTGGGTTTATTCTGTATTACTTTTATAATAGTCGTATTAATTCATTTCTTTGTTAAATCATTCTCTTTCTATTCTCTGTATTAATTCCTTTCTTTGTTTAAATCATTCTCTTTCTATTATCAAAATGTTGCGAGGTCACGAGTATTGCCAAGTCATCTTTAACCTGGACGGCCTGTTCCAGGATGGTTATACAAACAATCCACCCAATCTGGGTCCTTGAGATTTGGTGGGCCCTTGGTGACGAGGCCAGGGCTATTCGGCCAATAACAAGAATGTTGTTATCGTTATGAAACCATACACTTCGGGTTTTTCTGTATGTAATCATTATATGATTATGATTATATGATATGATTCTTAGGTCAAGGAAGTTGTATAATTACTCTAATCTAAATGTTGTTAAGTCTAGTCTCCTGTTTTTGTTATTGGTAAAATACTTTGATTGTTATTGTAGTCCCAGATGTTGTTTTTACTCATACGTGATGGAATGATCAACAACTCTGTAAATTGTTTTGATTCGTGGCAATAAGAAGCGTACGAAAACGTCTATTCGAGGAGACGTTCGGAAGTTGTAAGGTTACAATTGCTGTAACGCTCCCCTCCGGAGGCTTTTATCTGTTGTATCCATTTCTATTTAATTAAATGTCAATAATTGAATAAGATGTCTTCCTGCAGTTATTGATAATTACGGACGAAGGTAATTATTAATGAACCTGACAATAACCATAACCCCAACAATAACCCTAACCCCTAAAAATAACGCTAACCCAAACCTTAACCCCAACCATAACCTTAACCATAACTGCAAACCAAACCATAACCCCTAAACCCTAACAATAACCCTAACCTTAACCATAACCCCAAACATAACCTTAAGCATAACCGTAAACCAAACCATAACCCCTAAACCCTAACAATAACCCTAACCCAAACCATAACCCCAACCATAACCATAACCCCTAACCCCTACCAATAACCCTAACCCAAACCATAACCCAAATCCCTAACAATAACCCTAACCCAAACCATAACCCCTAACCCCTAACAATAACCCTAACCCAAACCATAACCCCAACCCCTAACAATAACCCTAACCCAAAACCTAACCCAAACCATACCCATAACCCCAACCATAACCATAACCCAAACCATAACCCCTAACCCCTAACAATAACCCTAACTCAAACCATAACCCCAACCCCTAACAATAACCCTAACCTAAACCATAACCCCAACCATAACCATAACCCAAACCATAACCATAATCCAATCCATAGCCATAACCTCAACCATAACCATAACCCAAACCATAACCCCCAACCCCTAACAATAACCCTAACCCAAACCATAACCCAAACCATTACCCAAACCATAACCCAAACCATAACCCAAACCATAACCCAAACCATAACCCAAACCATAACCCAAACCATAACCCAAACCATAACCCAAACCATAACCTAAACCATAACCCAAACCATAACCCAAACCATAACCCAAACCATAACCCAAACCATAACCCAAACCATAACCCAAACCATAACCAAACCATAACCCAAACCATAACCCAAACCATAACCCAAACCATAACCCAAACCATAACCCAAACCATAACCCAAACCATAACCCAAACCATAACCCAAACCATAACCCAAACCATAACCCAAACCATAACCCAAACCATAACCCAAACCATAACCCAAACCATAACCCAAACCATAACCCAAACCATAACCCAAACCATAACCCCTAACCCCTAACAATAACCCTAACCCAAACCATAACCCCAACGCCTAACAATAACCCTAACCCGAACCATAACCCCAACCCCTAACAACAACCCTAACCTAAACCATAACCCCAACCATAACCATAACCCCTAACCCCTACCAATAACCCTAACCCAAACCATAACCCAAATGTCTAACAATAACCCTAACCCAAACCATAATCCCATCCATAACCATAACCCCAACAATAACCCTAACCCCTAACCCCTAAAAATAACGCTAACCCAAACCTTAACCCCAACCATAACCTTAACCATAACCGCAAACCAAACCATAACCCCTAAACCCTAACAATAACCCTAACCTTAACCATAAACCCAAACATAACCTTAAGCATAACCGTAAACCAAACCATAACCCCTAAACCCTAACAAGAACCCTAACCCAAACCATAACCCCAACCATAACCATAACCCCTAACCCCTACCAATAACCCTAACCCAAACCATAACCCAAATCCCTAACAATAACCCTAACCCAAACCATAACCCCTAACCCCTAACAATATCCCTAACCCAAACCATAACCCCTAACAATAACCCTAACCCAAACCATAACCCCAACCCCTAACAATAACCATAACCCAAACCATAACCCCTAACCCCTAACAATAACCCTAACCCAAACCATAACCCCAACCCCTAACAATAACCCTAACCCAAAACCTAACCCAAACCATACCCATAACCCCAACCATAACCATAACCCAAACCATAACCCCTAACAATAACCCTAACCCAAACCATAACCCCAACCCCTAACAATAACCCTAACCTAAACCATAACCCCAACCATAACCATAACCCAAACCATAACCATAACCCAATACATAACCCCTAACCCCTAACAATAACCCTCAACAAAACCATAACCCCAACCCCTAACAATAACCCTAACCCAAACCATAACCCCAATCATAACCATAACCCAAACCATAACCCCTAATCCCTTACAATAACCCCAGCCCAAACCATAACCCCAACCCCTAACAATAACCCTAACCTAAACCATAACCATAACCCAAACCATAACCCCTAACCCCTAACAAGAACCCTAACCCAAACCATAATCCCATCCATAGCCATAACCCCAACCATAACCATAACCCAAACCATAACCCGCAACCCCTAACAATAACCATAACCCAAACCATAACCCCCAACCCCTAACAATAACCCTAACCCAAACCATAACCCAAACCATAACCCAAACCATAACCCAAACCATAACCCAAACCATAACCCAAACCATAACCCAAACCATAACCCAAACCATAACCCAAACCATAACCCAAACCATAACCCAAACCATAACCCAAACCATAACCCAAACCATAACCCAAACCATAACCCAAACCATAACCCAAACCATAACCCAAACCATAACCCAAACCATAACCCAAACCATAACCCCAACCATAACCATAACCCAAAACATAACCCCTAACCCCTAACCATAACCCCCAACCCCTAACAATAACCCTAACCCAAACCATAACCCAAACAACCATAACCACGTGCTGCCAGAGGACCTCGGCACGCCCGGTGAATACCTTGTTGAAGACAGGCAGGCCTCGGTTCACCTTGTTGGCCAAAGTGGCAAAGGACCTGTGGGGAGGGGGGAGGGGGGGGAGATGTCGGTTCCAACTTTCCTGGAAAACAGACGGATAGACGGCCTCCTGGCACGCCTACCGGGAATCGTCCTGGTCTTTAGATGTTTCGTCTGACAACAACTCGTCCCACTCTGGATGACAAAATGGGGAAACAAGTGCCATCTATCACATATAAACCGAAAGCCTTTTAATGACCGACTATCTGGTAAACGTCCCAGACAAGACCGGCAGGCCGGCCCTCTCGGTTAAAAATGGACTGAGCATCTGCCAATTACCGACTCTAACCTTGCCTTGGCTGGCTCCAAAATGGAAAAAAATAACATCTTGTACATTTAAGTTTCAATTAGTCACGTTTCACTGTATTCCACCACCCCATCAAACTGTCCGTATCCTGTGAAGAAGAAAGGAAGGAAGGGCGTAAGTGAGACGAGACGGAAAGAGGCGGCGGCTGAGAGAGAGCGAGAGAGAGCGAGAGAGAGCGAGAGAGAGCGAGAGAGCGAGAGAGCAAGAGAGCAAGAGAGCAAGAGAGCAAACGAGAGAGAGAGAGAGCGCGGGAGCAAACGAGAGAGAGAGAGCGCGGGAGCAAACGAGAGTGAGAGAGAGCGCGGGAGCAAACGACAGAGAGAGAGAGTGCGAGAGCAAACGAGCGCGAACGAGAGCGAGCGGGCGCGAGAGCGAGCGGGCGCGAGTGCGAACGGGCGGCCGCGAGAGCGAACGGGCGGGCGCGAGAGCGAACGGGCGGGCGCGAGAGCGAACGGGCGGGCGCGAGAGCGAACGGGCGGGCGCGAGAACGAATGGGCGGGCGCGAGAGTTATGGTTGAGAGCGAGAACGAGCGCGAGAGCGAGAACGAGCGCGAGAGCGAACGGGCGGGCGCGAGAGCGAACGGGCTGGCGCGAGAGCGAACGGGCGGGGCGCGAGAGCGAACAGGCGGGCGCGAGAGCGAACAGGCGGGCGCGAGAGTTATGGTTGAGAGCGAGAACGAGCGCGAGAACGAGCGCGAGAACGAGTGCGAGTGAAAGAGAAAAAATGAGAGAGAGAAAGAAGAGGAAGAAGAAGAAGAAGAAGAAGAAGAAGAAGAAGAAGAAGAAGAAGAAGAAGAAGAAGAAGAAGAAGAAGAAGAAGAAGAAGAAGAAGAAGAAGAAGAAGAAGAAGAAGAAGAAGAAGAAGAAGAAGAGGAAGAAGAAGAGGAAGAAGAAGAGGAAGAAGAAGAGGAAGAAGAAGAGGAAGGAGAAGAGGAAGAAGAAGAAGAAGAAGAAGAAGAAGAAGAAGAAGAGGAAGAAGAAGAGGAAGAAGAAGAAGAAGAAGAAGAAGAGGAAGAAGAACAAGAGGAAGAAGAACAAGCGGAAGAAGAACAAGAGGAAGAGGAACAAGAAGAAGAGGAACAAGAAGAAGAGGAACAAGAAGAAGAAGAAAAAGAAGAGGAAGAGGAAGAAGAGGGAGGGGAAGAGGGAGGGGAAGAGGGAGGGGAAGAGGGAGGGGAAGAGGGAGGGGAAGAGGAGGGAGAGGGGGGGAAGAGGAGGGAGAGGGGGGGAAGAGGAGGGAGAGGGGGGGAAGAGGAGGGAGAGGGGGGGGAAGAGGAGGGAGAGGGGGGGAGAGGGGGGGGAAGAGGAGGGAGAGGGGGGGAAAGGAGGGAGGAGAGGGGGGAAGAGGAGGGAGAGGGGGGGCAGCGGTCGGGGGGGAGGAGAAGGGGGGGCGGCCGGGGGGAGGAGAAGACATTGACGTTGTCCGAGATGCTGGCGGAAGCTGATCTGATCCCTCCGGCCGTGGCGATGAGCGAGGCCCCAAAGGTGAAGGGCGTCAGGGCCAGGCCGGCGATGGCCGTCACGCCGGTTACTTTGGCCTTCTGGTGGAAGGTGGCCAGGTGGCCGGCCAGGGCGCGGAGCTTCACCACGTGCTGCCAGAGGACCTCGGCGCGCCAGGTGAATACCTTGTTGAAGACAGGCAGGGCTCGGTTCACCTTGTTGGTCAAAGTGGAAAAATGACCTGTGGGGAGGGGGGAGATGTCGGTTCCAACTTCCCTGGAAAACAGACGGATAGACGGCCTCCCCGGCACGCCTACCGGGAATCGTCCCGGTCTTTAAATTCTTCGTCTGACGACAACTCGTCCCACTCTGGATGAGAAAATGGGGGAAAAAAAGTGCCATCTATCACATATAAACCGAAAGCCTTTTTATGACCGACTGTGTGTGTGGTGGGGGGGTGGGGGGGTCACCTCTTTTGGGGCGCTACATTACTGGACAATATTGCAGGGTTTTTGGGTCGGAAAAAATAACTGCAGGGTGCACTTTTTCCAAACGGCCACAAGATGGCAGCAGGAGATCATATTACTGGGAAGTAATTTTCAAATCAAAGCGTATGGGAGGCATTTTGGTTTTCAAGACCAATTGCGGGTTATGTCATTAATCTTGCCTACGAATAAACTAGTTTCAGGGTTAGGGTTATATTCAATTAAAAGTCAAATCAATTAGAAGAAACTTACATAAGACGACATCTTGAGACAACTTGCGTTGGCGCCCAAAAGAACCTGTAAAGTGGTATGGATTGAGAACGTGTTGCTGCAGTACTTTTTACTTTGAAAAAAATACAAGGCACAACAATATATATTATCATTTAAAATTGACAATATATAGTGGTAGCTCGACAAGAAAGAGAAAGATAGAGAGAGGAGAAGGAGAGGAGGGAGAGAGAGAGAGAGAGAGGAGAAGAAGAGGAGGGAGAGACAGAGAGAGGAGAAGAAGAGGAGGGAGAGAGAGAAGAAGAGGAGGGAGAGAGAGAAGAAGAGGAGGGAGAGAGAGAAGAAGAGGAGGGAGAGAGAGAGGCGGCGGTCGGGGGGAGAGAGAGAGAAAAAAAAGAGAAAAAAGAGAGAAATAAAGAGAAAAAGAGAGAAAGAGAAAAAAAGAGAAAGAGAAAATAAGAGAACCAAACCATAACCCCTAACCCCTAACAATAACCCTAACCCAAACCATAACCCCAACCCCTGACAATAACCCTAACCTAAACCATAACCCCAACCATAACCATAACCCAAACCATAATCATAACCCAAAACATAACCCCTAACCCCTAACAATAACCCTCAACCAAACCATAACCCCAACCCCTAACAATAACCCTAACCCAAACCAGAACCCCAATCATAACCATAACCCAAACCATAACCCCTAATCCCTTACAATAACCCTAACCCAAACCATAACCCCAACCCCTAACAATAACCCTAACCTAAACCATAACCCCTAACAAGAACCCTAACCCAAACCATAATCCCATCCATAGCCATAACCCCAACCATAACCATAACCCAAACCATAACCCCCAACCCTAATAACCACCCTAACCCTCCAAACCATAACCCAAACCATTACCCCAAACCATAACCCAAACCATAACCCAAACCATAACCCAAACCATAACCCAAACCATAACCAAACCATAACCCAAACCATAACCCAAACCATAACCCAAACCATAACCCAAACCATAACCCAAACCATAACCCAAACCATAACACAAACCATAACCCAAACCATAACCCAAACCATAACCCAAACCATAACCCAAACCATAACCCAAACCATAACCCAAACCATAACCCAAACCATAACCCAAACCATAACCCAAACCATAACCCAAACCATAACCCAAACCATAACCCAAACCATAACCCAAACCATAACCCAAACCATAACCCAAACCATAACCCAAACCATAACCCAAACCATAACCCAAACCATAACCCCTAACCCCTAACAATAACCCTAACCCAAACCATAACCCCAACGCCTAACAATAACCCTAACCCAAACCATAACCCCAACCCCTAACAACAACCCTAACCTAAACCATAACCCCAACATAACCCCAACCATAACCATAACCCCTAACCCCTACCAATAACCCTAACCCAAACCATAACCCAAATGCCTAACAATAACCCTAACCCAAACCATAATCCCATCCATAACCATAACCCCAACAATAACCCTAACCCCTAAAAATAACGCTAACCCAAACCTTAACCCCAACCATAACCTTAACCATAACCATAACCGCAAACCAAACCATAACCCCTAAACCCTAACAATAACCTTAACCTTAACCATAACCCCAAACATAACCTTAAGCATAACCGTAAACCAAACCATAACCCCTAAACCCTAACAATAACCCTAACCCAAACCATAACCCCAACCATAACCATAACCCCTAACCCCTACCAATAACCCTAACCCAAACCATAACCCAAATCCCTAACAATAACCCTAACCCAAACCATAACCCCAACCCCTAACAATAACCCTAACCTAAACCATAACCCCAACCATAACCCCAACCATAACCATAACCATAACCCAAACCATAACCCCTAACCCCTAACAAGAACCCTAACCCAAACCATAACCCCAACCATAACCAGATTCCCAACCATAACCCCAACCCAAACCATAACCCCTAACCCCTAACAATATCCCTAACCCAAAACCATAACCCCTAACAATAACCCTAACCCAAACCATAACCCCAACCCCTAACAATAACCATAACCCAAACCATAACCCCTAACCCCTAACAATAACCCTAACCCAAACCATAACCCCAACCCCTAACAATAACCCTAACCCAAAACCTAACCCAAACCATACCCATAACCCCAACCATAACCATAACCCAAACCATAACCCCTAACCCCTAACAATAACCCTAACCCAAACCATAACCCCAACCTAAACCATAACCCCAACCATAACCATAACCCAAATGATAACCATAACCCAAAACATAACCCCTAACCCCTAACAATAACCCTCAACAAAACCATAACCCCAACCCCTAACAATAACCCTAACCCAAACCATAACCCCAATCATAACCATAACCCAAACCACAACCCCCTAATCCCTTACAATAACCCTAGCCCAAACCATAACCCCAACCCCTAACAATAACCCTAACCTAAGCCATAACCATAACCCAAACCATAACCCCTAACCCCTAACAAGAACCCTAACCCAAACCATAACCCCTAACCCCTAACAAGAACCCTAACCCAAACCATAATCCCATCCATAGCCATAACCCCAACCATAACCATAACCCAAACCATAACCCCCAACCCCTAACAATAACCATAACCCAAACCATAACCCCCAACCCCTAACAATAACCTAACCCAAACCATAACCCAAACCATAACCCAAACCATAACCCAAACCATAACCCAAACCATAACCCAAACCATAACCCAAACCATAACCCAAACCATAACCCAAACCATAACCCCAACCATAACCATAAACCAAACCATAACCATAACCCAAAACATAACCCCTAACCCCTAACAATAACCCTCAACCAAACCATAACCCCAACCCCCTAACAATAACCCTAACCCAAACCATAACCCCAATCATAACCATAACCCAAACCATAACCCCTAATCCCTTACAATAACCCTAACCCAAACCATAACCCCAACCCCTAACAATAACCCTAACCTAAACCATAACCCCTAACAAGAACCCTAACCCAAACGATAATCCCATCCATAGCCATAACCCCAACCATAACCATAAACCCAAACCATAACCCAAACCATAACCCAAACTATAACCCAAACCATAACCCAAACCATAACCCAAACCATAACCCAAACCATAACCCAAACCATAACCCAAACCATAACCCAAACCATAACCCAAACCATAACCCAAACCATAACCCAAACCATAACCCAAACCATAACCCAAACCATAACCCAAACCATAACCCCAAACCATAACCCAAACCATAACCCAAACCATAACCCAAACCATAACCCAAACCATAACCCAAACCATAACCCAAACCATAACCCAAACCATAACCCAAACCATAACCCCTAACCCCTAACAATAACCCTAACCCAAACCATAACCCCAACGCCTAACAATATCCCTAACCCAAACCATAACCCCAACCCCTAACAACAACCCTAACCTAAACCATAACCCCAACCATAACCATAACCCCTAACCCCTACCAATAACCCTAACCCAAACCATAACCCAAATGCCTAACAATAACCCTAACCCAAACCATAATCCCATCCATAACCATAACCCCAACAATAACCCTAACCCCTAACCCCTAAAAATAACGCTAACCCAAACCTTAACCCCAACCATAACCTTAACCATAACCACAAACCAAACCATAACCCCTAAACCCTAACAATAACCTTAACCTTAACCATAACCCCAAACATAACCTTAAGCATAACCGTAAACCAAACCATAACCCCTAAACCCTAACAATAATCCTAACCCAAACCATAACCCCAACCATAACCATAACCCCTAACCCCTACCAATAACCCTAACCCAAACCATAACCCAAATCCCTAACAATAACCCTAACCCAAACCATAACCCCAACCCCTAACAATAACCCTAACCTAAACCATAACCCCAACCATAACCCCAACCATAACCCCAACCATAACCATAACCATAACCCAAACCATAACCCCTAACCCCTAACAAGAACCCTAACCCAAACCATAACCCCAACCATAACCAGATTCCCAACCATAACCCCAACCCAAACCATAACCCCTAACCCCTAACAATATCCCTAACCCAAACCATAACCCCTAACAATAACCCTAACCCAAACCATAACCCCAACCCCTAACAATAACCATAACCCAAACCATAACCCCTAACCCCTAACAATAACCCTAACCCAAACCATAACCCCAACCCCTAACAATAACCCTAACCCAAAACCTAACCCAAACCATACCCATAACCCCAACCATAACCATAACCCAAACCATAACCCCTAACCCCTAACAATAACCCTAACCCAAACCATAACCCCAACCTAAACCATAACCCCAACCATAACCATAACCCAAATGATAACCATAACCCAAAACATAACCCCTAACCCCTAACAATAACCCTCAACAAAACCATAACCCCAACCCCTAACAATAACCCTAACCCAAACCATAACCCCAATCATAACCATAACCCAAACCACAACCCCTAATCCCTTACAATAACCCTAGCCCAAACCATAACCCCAACCCCTAACAATAACCCTAACCTAAGCCATAACCATAACCCAAACCATAACCCCTAACCCCTAACAAGAACCCTAACCCAAACCATAACCCCTAACCCCTAACAAGAACCCTAACCCAAACCATAATCCCATCCATAGCCATAACCCCAACCATAACCATAACCCAAACCATAACCCCCAACCCCTAACAATAACCATAACCCAAACCATAACCCCCAAACCATAACCCCCAACCCCTAACAATAACCCTAACCCAAACCATAACCCAAACCATAACCCAAACCATAACCCAAACCATAACCCAAACCATAACCCAAACCATAACCCAAACCATAACCCAAACCATAACCCAAACCATAACCCAAACCATAACCCAAACCATAACCCAAACCATAACCCAAACCATAACCCAAACCATAACCCAAACCATAACCCAAACCATAACCCAAACCATAACCCAAACCATAACCCAAACCATAACCCCAACCATAACCCCAACCATAACCATAAACCAAACCATAACCATAACCCAAAACATAACCCCTAACCCCTAACAATAACCCTCAACCAAACCATAACCCCAACCCCTAACAATAACCCTAACCCAAACCATAACCCCAATCATAACCATAACCCAAACCATAACCCCTAATCCCTTACAATAACCCTAACCCAAACCATAACCCCAACCCCTAACAATAACCCTTACCTAAACCATAACCCCTAACAAGAACCCTAACCCAAACCATAATCCCATCCATAGCCATAACCCCAACCATAACCATAACCCAAACCATAACCCAAACCATAACCCAAACCATAACCCAAACCATAACCCAAACCATAACCCAAACCATAACCCAAACCATAACCCAAACCATAACCCAAACCATAACCCAAACCATAACCCAAACCATAACCCAAACCATAACCCAAACCATAACCCAAACCATAACCCAAACCATAACCCCTAACCCCTAACAATAACCCTAACCCAAACCATAACCCCAACGCCTAACAATAACCCTAACCCAAACCATAACCCCAACCCCTAACAACAACCCTAACCTAAACCATAACCCCAACCATAACCATAACCCCTAACCCCTACCAATAACCCTAACCCAAACCATAACCCAAATGCCTAACAATAACCCTAACCCAAACCATAATCCCATCCATAACCATAACCCCAACAATAACCCTAACCCCTAACCCCTAAAAATAACGCTAACCCAAACCTTAACCCCAACCATAACCTTAACCATAACCGTAAACCAAACCATAACCCCTAAACCCTAACAATAACCCTAACCCAAACCATAACCCCAACCATAACCATAACCCCTAACCCCTACCAATAACCCTAACCCAAACCATAACCCAAATCCCTAACAATAACCCTAACCCAAACCATAACCCCAACCCCTAACAATAACCCTAACCTAAACCATAACCCCAACCATAACCCCAACCATAACCATAACCCAAACCATAACCCCTAACCCCTAACAATAACCCTAACCCAAACCCCTAACAAGAACCCTAACCCAAACCATAACCCCAACCATAACCAGATTCCCAACCATAACCATAACCCCAACCAAAACCATATTCCCAACCATAGCCATAACTCCAACCATATCCCCAACCATAACCATAACCCTAACCGATAACCCCAACCATAACCCCAACCATAACCCCAACCATAACCCAAACCCTAACCCCAACCCCTAACAATAACCCTAACCCTAACCCAAACCATAACCCCTAACCCCTAACAATATCCCTAACCCAAACCATAACCCCTAACAATAACCCTAACCCAAACCATAACCCCAACCCCTAACAATAACCCTAACCCAAACCATAACCCCTAACCCCTAACAATAACCCTAACCCAAACCATAACCCCAACCCCTAACAATAACCCTAACCCAAAACCTAACCCAAACCATACCCATAACCCCAACCATAACCATAACCCAAACCATAACCCCTAACCCCTAACAATAACCCTAACTCAAACCATAACCCCAACCCCTAACAATAACCCTAACCTAAACCATAACCCCAACCATAACCATAACCCAAACCATAACCATAATCCCATCCATAGCCATAACCTCAACCATAACCATAACCCAAACCATAACCCCCAACCCCTAACAATAACCCTAACCCAAACCCTAACCCAAACCATAACCCAAACCATTACCCAAATCATAACCCAAACCATAACCCAAACCATAACCCAAACCATAACCCAAACCATAACCCAAACCATAACCCAAACCATAACCCAAACCATAACCCAAACCATAACCCAAACCATAACCCAAACCATAACCCAAACCATAACCCAAACCATAACCCAAACCATAACCCAAACCATAACCCAAACCATAACCAAACCATAACCCAAACCATAACCCAAACCATAACCCAAACCATAACCCAAACCATAACCCAAACCATAACCCAAACCATAACCCAAACCATAACCCAAACCATAACCCCTAACCCCTAACAATAACCCTAACCCAAACCATAACCCCAACGCCTAACAATAACCCTAACCCAAACCATAACCCCAACCCCTAACAACAACCCTAACCTAAACCATAACCCCAACCATAACCATAACCCCTAACCCCTACCAATAACCCTAACCCAAACCATAACCCAAATGCCTAACAATAACCCTAACCCAAACCATAATCCCATCCATAACCATAACCCCAACAATAACCCTAACCCCTAACCCCTAAAAATAACGCTAACCCAAACCTTAACCCCAACCATAACCTTAACCATAACCGCAAACCAAACCATAACCCCTAAACCCTAACAATAACCCTAACCTTAACCATAACCCCAAACATAACCTTAAGCATAACCGTAAACCAAACCATAACCCCTAAACCCTAACAATAACCCTAACCCAAACCATAACCCCAACCATAACCATAACCCCTAACCCCTACCAATAACCCTAACCCAAACCATAACCCAAATCCCTAACAATAACCCTAACCCAAACCATAACCCCAACCCCTAACAATAACCCTAACCTAAACCATAACCCCAACCATAACCCCAACCATAACCATAACCATAACCCAAACCATAACCCCTAACCCCTAACAATAACCCTAACCCAAACCCCTAACAAGAACCCTAACCCAAACCATAACCCCAACCATAACCAGATTCCCAACCATAACCATAACCCCAACCAAAACCATATTCCCAACAATAGCCATAACTCCAACCATATCCCCAACCATAACCATAACCCTAACCGAGAACCCCAACCATAACACCAACCATAACCCCAACCATAACCCAAACCCTAACCCCAACCCCTAACAATAACCCTAACCCTAACCCAAACCATAACCCCTAACCCCTAACAATATCCCTAACCCAAACCATAACCCCTAACAATAACCCTAACCCAAACCATAACCCCAACCCCTAACAATAACCATAACCCAAACCATAACCCCTAACCCCTAACAATAACCCTAACCCAAACCATAACCCCAACCCCTAACAATAACCCTAACCCAAAACCTTACCCAAACCATACCCATAACCCCAACCATAACCATAACCCAAACCATAACCCCTAACCCCTAACAATAACCCTAACCCAAACCATAACCCCAACCCCTAACAATAACCCTAACCTAAACCATAACCCCAACCATAACCATAACCCAAACCATAACCATAATCCCATCCATAGCCATAACCTCAACCATAACCATAACCCAAACCATAACCCCCAACCCCTAACAATAACCCTAACCCAAACCCTAACCCAAACCATAACCCAAACCATTACCCAAATCATAACCCAAACCATAACCCAAACCATAACCCAAACCATAACCCAAACCATAACCCAAACCATAACCCAAACCATAACCCAAACCATAACCCAAACCATAACCCAAACCATAACCCAAACCATAACCCAAACCATAACCCAAACCATAACCCAAACCATAACCCAAACCATAACCAAACCATAACCCAAACCATAACCCAAACCATAACCCAAACCATAACCCAAACCATAACCCAAACCATAACCCAAACCATAACCCAAACCATAACCCAAACCATAACCCAAACCATAACCCAAACCATAACCCCTAACCCCTAACAATAACCCTAACCCAAACCATAACCCCAACGCCTAACAATAACCCTAACCCAAACCATAACCCCAACCCCTAACAACAACCCTAACCTAAACCATAACCCCAACCATAACCATAACCCCTAACCCCTACCAATAACCCTAACCCAAACCATAACCCAAATGCCTAACAATAACCCTAACCCAAACCATAATCCCATCCATAACCATAACCCCAACAATAACCCTAACCCCTAACCCCTAAAAATAACGCTAACCCAAACCTTAACCCCAACCATAACCTTAACCATAACCGCAAACCAAACCATAACCCCTAAACCCTAACAATAACCCTAACCTTAACCATAACCCCAAACATAACCTTAAGCATAACCGTAAACCAAACCATAACCCCTAAACCCTAACAATAACCCTAACCCAAACCATAACCCCAACCATAACCATAACCCCTAACCCCTACCAATAACCCTAACCCAAACCATAACCCAAATCCCTAACAATAACCCTAACCCAAACCATAACCCCAACCCCTAACAATAACCCTAACCTAAACCATAACCCCAACCATAACCCCAACCATAACCATAACCATAACCCAAACCATAACCCCTAACCCCTAACAATAACCCTAACCCAAACCCCTAACAAGAACCCTAACCCAAACCATAACCCCAACCATAACCAGATTCCCAACCATAACCATAACCCCAACCAAAACCATATTCCCAACAATAGCCATAACTCCAACCATATCCCCAACCATAACCATAACCCTAACCGAGAACCCCAACCATAACACCAACCATAACCCCAACCATAACCCAAACCCTAACCCCAACCCCTAACAATAACCCTAACCCTAACCCAAACCATAACCCCTAACCCCTAACAATATCCCTAACCCAAACCATAACCCCTAACAATAACCCTAACCCAAACCATAACCCCAACCCCTAACAATAACCATAACCCAAACCATAACCCCTAACCCCTAACAATAACCCTAACCCAAACCATAACCCCAACCCCTAACAATAACCCTAACCCAAAACCTTACCCAAACCATACCCATAACCCCAACCATAACCATAACCCAAACCATAACCCCTAACCCCTAACAATAACCCTAACCCAAACCATAACCCCAACCCCTAACAATAACCCTAACCTAAACCATAACCCCAACCATAACCATAACCCAAACCATAACCCCAATCATAACCATAACCCAAACCATAACCCCTAATCCCTTACAATAACCCTAGCCCAAACCATAACCCCAACCCCTAACAATAACCCTAACCTAAACCATAACCATAACCCAAACCATAACCCCTAACCCCTAACAAGAACCCTAACCCAAACCATAATCCCATCCATAGCCATAACCCCAACCATAACCATAACCCAAACCATAACCCCCAACCCCTAACAATAACCATAACCCAAACCATAACCCCCAACCCCTAACAATAACCCTAACCCAAACCATAACCCAAACCATAACCCAAACCATAACCCAAACCATAACCCAAACCATAACCCCAACCATAACCATAACCCCAACCATAACCATAACCCAAACCATAACCATAACCCAAAACATAACCCCTAACCCCTAACCATAACCCCCAACCCCTAACAATAACCCTAACCCAAACCATAACCCAAACAACCATAACCACGTGCTGCCAGAGGACCTCGGCACGCTCGGTGAATACCTTGTTGAAGACAGGCAGGCCTCGGTTCACCTTGTTGGCCAAAGTGGCAAAGGACCTGTGGGGAGGGGGGAGGGGGGGGAGATGTCGGTTCCAACTTTCCTGGAAAACAGACGGATAGACGGCCTCCTGGCACGCCTACCGGGAATCGTCCTGGTCTTTAGATTTTTCGTCTGACAACAACTCGTCCCACTCTGGATGACAAAATGGGGAAACAAGTGCCATCTATCACATATAAACCGAAAGCCTTTTAATGACCGACTATCTGGTAAACGTCCCAGACAAGACCGGCAGGCCGGCCCTCTCGGTTAAAAATGGACTGAGCATCTGCCAATTACCGACTCTAACCTTGCCTTGGCTGGCTCCAAAATGGAAAAAAATAACATCTTGTACATTTAAGTTTCAATTAGTCACGTTTCACTGTATTCCACCACCCCATCAAACTGTCCGTATCCTGTGAAGAAGAAAGGAAGGAAGGGCGTAAGTGAGACGAGACGGAAAGAGGCGGCGGCTGAGAGAGAGCGAGAGAGAGCGAGAGAGAGCGAGAGAGAGCGAGAGAGAGCGAGAGAGCGAGAGAGCAAGAGAGCAAGAGAGCAAGAGAGCAAACGAGAGAGAGAGAGAGCGCGGGAGCAAACGAGAGAGAGAGAGCGTGGGAGCAAACGAGAGAGAGAGAGAGCGCGGGAGCAAACGACAGAGAGAGAGAGTGCGAGAGCAAACGAGCGCGAACGAGAGCGAGCGGGCGCGAGAGCGAGCGGGCGCGAGTGCGAACGGGCGGCCGCGAGAGCGAACGGGCGGGCGCGAGAGCGAACGGGCGGGCGCGAGAGCGAACGGGCGGGCGCGAAAGCGAACGGGCGGGCGCGAGAACGAATGGGCGGGCGCGAGAGTTATGGTTGAGAGCGAGAACGAGCGCGAGAGCGAGAACGAGCGCGAGAGCGAACGGGCGGGCGCGAGAGCGAACGGGCGGGCGCGAGAGCGAACGGGCGGGCGCGAGAGCGAACAGGCGGGCGCGAGAGTTATGGTTGAGAGCGAGAACGAGCGCGAGAACGAGCGCGAGAACGAGTGCGAGTGAAAGAGAAAAAATGAGAGAGAGAAAGAAGAGGAAGAAGAAGAAGAAGAAGAAGAAGAAGAAGAAGAAGAAGAAGAAGAAGAAGAAGAAGAAGAAGAAGAAGAAGAGGAAGAAGAAGAGGAAGAAGAAGAGGAAGAAGAAGAGGAAGAAGAAGAGGAAGGAGAAGAGGAAGAAGAAGAAGAAGAAGAAGAAGAAGAAGAAGAAAAAGAAGAAGAGGAAGAAGAAGAGGAAGAAGAAGAAGAAGAAGAAGAAGAGGAAGAAGAACAAGAGGAAGAAGAACAAGCGGAAGAAGAACAAGAGGAAGAGGAACAAGAAGAAGAGGAACAAGAAGAAGAGGAACAAGAAGAAGAAGAAAAAGAAGAGGAAGAGGAAGAAGAGGGAGGGGAAGAGGGAGGGGAAGAGGGAGGGGAAGAGGGAGGGGAAGAGGGAGGGGAAGAGGGAGGGGAAGAGGGAGGGGAAGAGGAGGGAGAGGGGGGGAAGAGGAGGGAGAGGGGGGAAGAGGAGGGAGAGGGGGGGAAGAGGAGGGAGAGGGGGGGAAGAGGAGGGAGAGGGGGGGAGAGGGGGGGAAGAGGAGGGAGAGGGGGGGAAGAGGAGGGAGAGGGGGGGAAGAGGAGGGAGAGGGGGGGAAGAGGAGGGAGAGGGGGGGCAGCAGTCGGGGGGAGGAGAAGGGGGGCGGCCGGGGGGAGGAGAAGACATTGACGTTGTCCGAGATGCTGGCGGAAGCTGATCTGATCCCTCCGGCCGTGGCGATGAGCGAGGCCCCAAAGGTGAAGGGCGTCAGGGCCAGGCCGGCGATGGCCGTCACGCCGGTTACTTTGGCCTTCTGGTGGAAGGTGGCCAGGTGGCCGGCCAGGGCGCGGAGCTTCACCACGTGCTGCCAGAGGACCTCGGCGCGCCAGGTGAATACCTTGTTGAAGACAGGCAGGGCTCGGTTCACCTTGTTGGTCAAAGTGGAAAATGACCTGTGGGGAGGGGGGAGATGTCGGTTCCAACTTCCCTGGAAAACAGACGGATAGACGGCCTCCCGGCACGCCTACCGGGAATCGTCCCGGTCTTTAAATTCTTCGTCTGACGACAACTCGTCCCACTCTGGATGAGAAAATGGGGGAAAAAAGTGCCATCTATCACATATAAACCGAAAGCCTTTTTATGACCGACTGTGTGTGTGGTGGGGGGTCACCTCTTTTGGGGCGCCACATTACTGGACAATATTGCAGGGTTTTTGGGTCGGAAAAAATAATTGCAGGGTGCACTTTTTCCAAACGGCCACAAGATGGCAGCAAGAGATCATATTACTGGGAAGTAATTTTCAAATCAAAGCGTATGGGAGGCATTTTGGTTTTCAAGACCAATTGCGGGTTATGTCATTAATCTTGCCTACGAATAAACTAGTTTCAGGGTTAGGGTTATGGTCAATTAAAAGTCAAATCAATTAGAAGAAACTTACATAAGACGACATCTTGAGACAACTTGCGTTGGCGCCCAAAAGAACCTGTAAAGTGGTATGGATTGAGAACGTGTTGCTGCAGTACTTTTTACTTTGAAAAAAATACAAGGCACAACGATATATATTATCATTTAAAATTGACAATATATAGTGGTAGCTCGACAAGAAAGAGAAAGATAGAGAGAGGAGAAGGAGAGGAGGGAGAGAGAGAGAGAGAGGAGAAGAAGAGGAGGGAGAGAGAGAAGAAGAGGAGGGAGAGAGAGAAGAAGAGGAGGGAGAGAGAGAAGAAGAGGAGGGAGAGAGAGAAGAAGAGGAGGGAGAGAGAGAGGCGGCGGTCGGGGGGAGAGAGAGAAAAAAAAAGAGAAAAAAGAGAGAAATAAAGAGAAAAAGAGAGAAAGAGAAAAAAAGAGAAAGAGAAAATAAGAGAACCAAACCATAACCCCTAACCCCTAACAATAACCCTAACCCAAACCATAACCCCAACCCCTGACAATAACCCTAACCTAAACCATAACCCCAACCATAACCATAACCCAAACCATAATCATAACCCAAAACATAACCCCTAGCCCCTAACAATAACCCTCAACAAAACCATAACCCCAACCCCTAACAATAACCCTAACCCAAACCAGAACCCCAATCATAACCATAACCCAAACCATAACCCCTAATCCCTTACAATAACCCTAACCCAAACCATAACCCCAACCCCTAACAATAACCCTAACCTAAACCATAACCCAAACCATTACCCAAACCATAACCCAAACCATAACCCAAACCATAACCCAAACCATAACCCAAACCATAACCCAAACCATAACCCAAACCATAACCCAAACCATAACCCAAACCATAACCCAAACCATAACCCAAACCATAACCCAAACCATAACCCAAACCATAACCCAAACCATAACCCAAACCATAACCCAAACCATAACCCAAACCATAACCCAAACCATAACCCCCAACCCCTAACAATAACCCTAACCCAAACCCTAACCCAAACCATAACCCAAACCATAACCCAAACCATAACCCAAACCATAACCCAAACCATAACCCAAACCATAACCCAAACCATAACCCAAACCATAACCCAAACCATAACCCAAACCATAACCCAAACCATAACCCAAACCATAACCCAAACCATAACCCAAACCATAACCCAAACCATAACCCAAACCATAACCCAAACCATAACCCAAACCATTACCCAAACCATTACCCAAACCATAACCCAAACCATAACCCAAACCATAACCCAAACCATAACCCAAACCATAACCCAAACCATAACCCAAACCATAACCCAAACCATAACCCAAACCATAACCCAAACCATAACCCAAACCATAACCCAAACCATAACCCAAACCATAACCCAAACCATAACCCAAACCATAACCCAAACCATAACCCAAACCATAACCCAAACCATAACCCAAACCATAACCCAAACCATAACCCAAACCATAACCCAAACCATAACCCCTAACCCCTAACAATAACCCTAACCCAAACCATAACCCCAACGCCTAACAATAACCCTAACCCAAACCATAACCCCAACCCCTAACAACAACCCTAACCTAAACCATAACCCCAACCATAACCATAACCCCTAACCCCTACCAATAACCCTAACCCAAACCATAACCCAAATGCCTAACAATAACCCTAACCCAAACCATAATCCCATCCATAACTGTTGGGTTTATTCTGTATTACTTTTATAATAGTCGTATTAATTCATTTCTTTGTTAAATCATTCTCTTTCTATTCTCTGTATTAATTCCTTTCTTTGTTTAAATCATTCTCTTTCTATTATCAAAATGTTGCGAGGTCACGAGTATTGCCAAGTCATCTTTAACCTGGACGGCCTGTTCCAGGATGGTTATACAAACAATCCACCCAATCTGGGTCCTTGAGATTTGGTGGGCCCTTGGTGACGAGGCCAGGGCTATTCGGCCAATAACAAGAATGTTGTTATCGTTATGAAACCATACACTTCGGGTTTTTCTGTATGTAATCATTATATGATTATGATTATATGATATGATTCTTAGGTCAAGGAAGTTGTATAATTACTCTAATCTAAATGTTGTTAAGTCTAGTCTCCTGTTTTTGTTATTGGTAAAATACTTTGATTGTTATTGTAGTCCCAGATGTTGTTTTTACTCATACGTGATGGAATGATCAACAACTCTGTAAATTGTTTTGATTCGTGGCAATAAGAAGCGTACGAAAACGTCTATTCGAGGAGACGTTCGGAAGTTGTAAGGTGACACTTGCTGTAACGCTCCCCTCCGGAGGCTTTTATCTGTTGTATCCATTTCTATTTAATTAAATGTCAATAATTGAATAAGATGTCTTCCTGCAGTTATTGATAATTACGGACGAAGGTAATTATTAATGAACCTGACAATAACCATAACCCCAACAATAACCCTAACCCCTAAAAATAACGCTAACCCAAACCTTAACCCCAACCATAACCTTAACCATAACTGCAAACCAAACCATAACCCCTAAACCCTAACAATAACCCTAACCTTAACCATAACCCCAAACATAACCTTAAGCATAACCGTAAACCAAACCATAACCCCTAAACCCTAACAATAACCCTAACCCAAACCATAACCCCAACCATAACCATAACCGCTAACCCCTACCAATAACCCTAACCCAAACCATAACCCAAATCCCTAACAATAACCCTAACCCAAACCATAACCCCTAACCCCTAACAATAACCCTAACCCAAACCATAACCCCAACCCCTAACAATAACCCTAACCCAAAACCTAACCCAAACCATACCCATAACCCCAACCATAACCATAACCCAAACCATAACCCCTAACCCCTAACAATAACCCTAACTCAAACCATAACCCCAACCCCTAACAATAACCCTAACCTAAACCATAACCCCAACCATAACCATAACCCAAACCATAACCATAATCCAATCCATAGCCATAACCTCAACCATAACCATAACCCAAACCATAACCCCCAACCCCTAACAATAACCCTAACCCAAACCATAACCCAAACCATTACCCAAACCATAACCCAAACCATAACCCAAACCATAACCCAAACCATAACCCAAACCATAACCCAAACCATAACCCAAACCATAACCTAAACCATAACCCAAACCATAACCCAAACCATAACCCAAACCATAACCCAAACCATAACCAAACCATAACCCAAACCATAACCCAAACCATAACCCAAACCATAACCCAAACCATAACCCAAACCATAACCCAAACCATAACCCAAACCATAACCCAAACCATAACCCAAACCATAACCCAAACCATAACCCAAACCATAACCCAAACCATAACCCAAACCATAACCCAAACCATAACCCAAACCATAACCCAAACCATAACCCAAACCATAACCCAAACCATAACCCAAACCATAACCCCTAACCCCTAACAATAACCCTAACCCAAACCATAACCCCAACGCCTAACAATAACCCTAACCCAAACCATAACCCCAACCCCTAACAACAACCCTAACCTAAACCATAACCCCAACCATAACCATAACCCCTAACCCCTACCAATAACCCTAACCCAAACCATAACCCAAATGTCTAACAATAACCCTAACCCAAACCATAATCCCATCCATAACCATAACCCCAACAATAACCCTAACCCCTAACCCCTAAAAATAACGCTAACCCAAACCTTAACCCCAACCATAACCTTAACCATAACCGCAAACCAAACCATAACCCCTAAACCCTAACAATAACCCTAACCTTAACCATAACCCCAAACATAACCTTAAGCATAACCGTAAACCAAACCATAACCCCTAAACCCTAACAAGAACCCTAACCCAAACCATAACCCCAACCATAACCATAACCCCTAACCCCTACCAATAACCCTAACCCAAACCATAACCCAAATCCCTAACAATAACCCCAACCCAAACCATAACCCCTAACCCCTAACAATATCCCTAACCCAAACCATAACCCCTAACAATAACCCTAACCCAAACCATAACCCCAACCCCTAACAATAACCATAACCCAAACCATAACCCCTAACCCCTAACAATAACCCTAACCCAAACCATAACCCCAACCCCTAACAATAACCCTAACCCAAAACCTAACCCAAACCATACCCATAACCCCAACCATAACCATAACCCAAACCATAACCCCTAACAATAACCCTAACCCAAACCATAACCCCAACCCCTAACAATAACCCTAACCTAAACCATAACCCCAACCATAACCATAACCCAAACCATAACCATAACCCAATACATAACCCCTAACCCCTAACAATAACCCTCAACAAAACCATAACCCCAACCCCTAACAATAACCCTAACCCAAACCATAACCCCAATCATAACCATAACCCAAACCATAACCCCTAATCCCTTACAATAACCCCAGCCCAAACCATAACCCCAACCCCTAACAATAACCCTAACCTAAACCATAACCATAACCCAAACCATAACCCCTAACCCCTAACAAGAACCCTAACCCAAACCATAATCCCATCCATAGCCATAACCCCAACCATAACCATAACCCAAACCATAACCCCCAACCCCTAACAATAACCATAACCCAAACCATAACCCCCAACCCCTAACAATAACCCTAACCCAAACCATAACCCAAACCATAACCCAAACCATAACCCAAACCATAACCCAAACCATAACCCAAACCATAACCCAAACCATAACCCAAACCATAACCCAAACCATAACCCAAACCATAACCCAAACCATAACCCAAACCATAACCCAAACCATAACCCAAACCATAACCCAAACCATAACCCAAACCATAACCCAAACCATAACCCAAACCATAACCCCAACCATAACCATAACCCCAACCATAACCATAACCCAAAACATAACCCCTAACCCCTAACCATAACCCCCAACCCCTAACAATAACCCTAACCCAAACCATAACCCAAACAACCATAACCACGTGCTGCCAGAGGACCTCGGCACGCCCGGTGAATACCTTGTTGAAGACAGGCAGGCCTCGGTTCACCTTGTTGGCCAAAGTGGCAAAGGACCTGTGGGGAGGGGGGAGGGAGGGGAGATGTCGGTTCCAACTTTCCTGGAAAACAGACGGATAGACGGCCTCCTGGCACGCCTACCGGGAATCGTCCTGGTCTTTAGATGTTTCGTCTGACAACAACTCGTCCCACTCTGGATGACAAAATGGGGAAACAAGTGCCATCTATCACATATAAACCGAAAGCCTTTTAATGACCGACTATCTGGTAAACGTCCCAGACAAGACCGGCAGGCCGGCCCTCTCGGTTAAAAATGGACTGAGCATCTGCCAATTACCGACTCTAACCTTGCCTTGGCTGGCTCCAAAATGGAAAAAAATAACATCTTGTACATTTAAGTTTCAATTAGTCACGTTTCACTGTATTCCACCACCCCATCAAACTGTCCGTATCCTGTGAAGAAGAAAGGAAGGAAGGGCGTAAGTGAGACGAGACGGAAAGAGGCGGCGGCTGAGAGAGAGCGAGAGAGAGCGAGAGAGAGCGAGAGAGAGCGAGAGAGCGAGAGAGCGAGAGAGCAAGCGAGAGAGCAAGAGAGCAAGAGAGCAAGAGAGCAAACGAGAGAGAGAGAGAGCGCGGGAGCAAACGAGAGAGAGAGAGCGCGGGAGCAAACGAGAGTGAGAGAGAGCGCGGGAGCAAACGACAGAGAGAGAGAGTGCGAGAGCAAACGAGCGCGAACGAGAGCGAGCGGGCGCGAGAGCGAGCGGGCGCGAGTGCGAACGGGCGGCCGCGAGAGCGAACGGGCGGGCGCGAGAGCGAACGGGCGGGCGCGAGAGCGAACGGGCGGGCGCGAGAACGAATGGGCGGGCGCGAGAGTTATGGTTGAGAGCGAGAACGAGCGCGAGAGCGAGAACGAGCGCGAGAGCGAACGGGCGGGCGCGAGAGCGAACGGGCGGGCGCGAGAGCGAACGGGCTGGCGCGAGAGCGAACGGGCGGGCGCGAGAGCGAACAGGCGGGGCGCGAGAGCGAACAGGCGGGCGCGAGAGTTATGGTTGAGAGCGAGAACGAGCGCGAGAACGAGCGCTGAGAACGAGTGCGAGTGAAAGAGAAAAAATGAGAGAGAGAAAGAAGAGGAAGAAGAAGAAGAAGAAGAAGAAGAAGAAGAAGAAGAAGAAGAAGAAGAAGAAGAAGAAGAAGAAGAAGAAGAAGAAGAAGAAGAAGAAGAAGAAGAGGAAGAAGAAGAGGAAGAAGAAGAGGAAGAAGAAGAGGAAGAAGAAGAGGAAGGAGAAGAGGAAGAAGAAGAAGAAGAAGAAGAAGAAGAAGAAGAAGAAGAAGAAGAAGAGGAAGAAGAAGAGGAAGAAGAAGAAGAAGAAGAAGAAGAAGAAGAAGAAGAGGAAGAAGAACAAGAGGAAGAAGAACAAGCGGAAGAAGAACAAGAGGAAGAGGAACAAGAAGAAGAGGAACAAGAAGAAGAGGAACAAGAAGAAGAAGAAAAAGAAGAGGAAGAGGAAGAAGAGGGAGGGGAAGAGGGAGGGGAAGAGGGAGGGGAAGAGGGAGGGGAAGAGGGAGGGGAAGAGGAGGGAGAGGGGGGAAGAGGAGGGAGAGGGGGGAAGAGGAGGGAGAGGGGGGGAAGAGGAGGGAGAGGGGGGGAAGAGGAGGGAGAGGGGGGGAAGAGGAGAGAGAGGGGGGGAGAGGGGGGGAAGAGGAGGGAGAGGGGGGGAAGAGGAGGGAGAGGGGGGGGCAGCGGTCGGGGGGAGGAGAAGGGGGGGCGGCCGGGGGGAGGAGAAGACATTGACGTTGTCCGAGATGCTGGCGGAAGCTGATCTGATCCCTCCGGCTGTGGCGATGAGCGAGGCCCCAAAGGTGAAGGGCGTCAGGGCCAGGCCGGCGATGGCCGTCACGCCGGTTACTTTGGCCTTCTGGTGGAAGGTGGCCAGGTGGCCGGCCAGGGCGCGGAGCTTCACCACGTGCTGCCAGAGGACCTCGGCGCGCCAGGTGAATACCTTGTTGAAGACAGGCAGGGCTCGGTTCACCTTGTTGGTCAAAGTGGAAAATGACCTGTGGGGAGGGGGGAGATGTCGGTTCCAACTTCCCTGGAAAACAGACGGATAGACGGCCTCCCGGCACGCCTACCGGGAATCGTCCCGGTCTTTAAATTCTTCGTCTGACGACAACTCGTCCCACTCTGGATGAGAAAATGGGGGAAAAAAGTGCCATCTATCACATATAAACCGAAAGCCTTTTTATGACCGACTGTGTGTGTGGTGGGGGGTGGGGGGTCACCTCTTTTGGGGCGCTACATTACTGGACAATATTGCAGGGTTTTTGGGTCGGAAAAAATAACTGCAGGGTGCACTTTTTCCAAACGGCCACAAGATGGCAGCAGGAGATCATATTACTGGGAAGTAATTTTCAAATCAAAGCGTATGGGAGGCATTTTGGTTTTCAAGACCAATTGCGGGTTATGTCATTAATCTTGCCTACGAATAAACTAGTTTCAGGGTTAGGGTTATATTCAATTAAAAGTCAAATCAATTAGAAGAAACTTACATAAGACGACATCTTGAGACAACTTGCGTTGGCGCCCAAAAGAACCTGTAAAGTGGTATGGATTGAGAACGTGTTGCTGCAGTACTTTTTACTTTGAAAAAAATACAAGGCACAACAATATATATTATCATTTAAAATTGACAATATATAGTGGTAGCTCGACAAGAAAGAGAAAGATAGAGAGAGGAGAAGGAGAGGAGGGAGAGAGAGAGAGAGAGGAGAAGAAGAGGAGGGAGAGACAGAGAGAGGAGAAGAAGAGGAGGGAGAGAGAGAAGAAGAGGAGGGAGAGAGAGAAGAAGAGGAGGGAGAGAGAGAAGAAGAGGAGGGAGAGAGAGAGGCGGCGGTCGGGGGGAGAGAGAGAGAAAAAAAAGAGAAAAAAGAGAGAAATAAAGAGAAAAAGAGAGAAAGAGAAAAAAAGAGAAAGAGAAAATAAGAGAACCAAACCATAACCCATAACCCCTAACAATAACCCTAACCCAAACCATAACCCCAACCCCTGACAATAACCCTAACCTAAACCATAACCCCAACCATAACCATAACCCAAACCATAATCATAACCCAAAACATAACCCCTAACCCCTAACAATAACCCTCAACCAAACCATAACCCCAACCCCTAACAATAACCCTAACCCAAACCAGAACCCCAATCATAACCATAACCCAAACCATAACCCCTAATCCCTTACAATAACCCTAACCCAAACCATAACCCCAACCCCTAACAATAACCCTAACCTAAACCATAACCCCTAACAAGAACCCTAACCCAAACCATAATCCCATCCATAGCCATAACCCCAACCATAACCATAACCCAAACCATAACCCCCAACCCCTAACAATAACCCTAACCCAAACCATAACCCAAACCATTACCCAAACCATAACCCAAACCATAACCCAAACCATAACCCAAACCATAACCCAAACCATAACCCAAACCATAACCCAAACCATAACCCAAACCATAACCCAAACCATAACCCAAACCATAACCCAAACCATAACACAAACCATAACCCAAACCATAACCCAAACCATAACCCAAACCATAACCCAAACCATAACCCAAACCATAACCCAAACCATAACCCAAACCATAACCCAAACCATAACCCAAACCATAACCCAAACCATAACCCAAACCATAACCCAAACCATAACCCAAACCATAACCCAAACCATAACCCAAACCATAACCCAAACCATAACCCAAACCATAACCCAAACCATAACCCAAACCATAACCCAAACCATAACCCAAACCATAACCCAAACCATAACCCAAACCATAACCCAAACCATAACCCAAACCATAACCCAAACCATAACCCAAACCATAACCCAAACCATAACCCCTAACCCCTAACAATAACCCTAACCCAAACCATAACCCCAACGCCTAACAATAACCCTAACCCAAACCATAACCCCAACCCCTAACAACAACCCTAACCTAAACCATAACCCCAACCATAACCATAACCCCTAACCCCTACCAATAACCCTAACCCAAACCATAACCCAAATGCCTAACAATAACCCTAACCCAAACCATAATCCCATCCATAACCATAACCCCAACAATAACCCTAACCCCTAAAAATAACGCTAACCCAAACCTTAACCCCAACCATAACCTTAACCATAACCATAACCGCAAACCAAACCATAACCCCTAAACCCTAACAATAACCTTAACCTTAACCATAACCCCAAACATAACCTTAAGCATAACCGTAAACCAAACCATAACCCCTAAACCCTAACAATAACCCTAACCCAAACCATAACCCCAACCATAACCATAACCCCTAACCCCTACCAATAACCCTAACCCAAACCATAACCCAAATCCCTAACAATAACCCTAACCCAAACCATAACCCCAACCCCTAACAATAACCCTAACCTAAACCATAACCCCAACCATAACCCCAACCATAACCATAACCATAACCCAAACCATAACCCCTAACCCCTAACAAGAACCCTAACCCAAACCATAACCCCAACCATAACCAGATTCCCAACCATAACCCCAACCCAAACCATAACCCCTAACCCCTAACAATATCCCTAACCCAAACCATAACCCCTAACAATAACCCTAACCCAAACCATAACCCCAACCCCTAACAATAACCATAACCCAAACCATAACCCCTAACCCCTAACAATAACCCTAACCCAAACCATAACCCCAACCCCTAACAATAACCCTAACCCAAAACCTAACCCAAACCATACCCATAACCCCAACCATAACCATAACCCAAACCATAACCCCTAACCCCTAACAATAACCCTAACCCAAACCATAACCCCAACCTAAACCATAACCCCAACCATAACCATAACCCAAATGATAACCATAACCCAAAACATAACCCCTAACCCCTAACAATAACCCTCAACAAAACCATAACTCCAACCCCTAACAATAACCCTAACCCAAACCATAACCCCAATCATAACCATAACCCAAACCACAACCCCTAATCCCTTACAATAACCCTAGCCCAAACCATAACCCCAACCCCTAACAATAACCCTAACCTAAGCCATAACCATAACCCAAACCATAACCCCTAACCCCTAACAAGAACCCTAACCCAAACCATAACCCCTAACCCCTAACAAGAACCCTAACCCAAACCATAATCCCATCCATAGCCATAACCCCAACCATAACCATAACCCAAACCATAACCCCCAACCCCTAACAATAACCATAACCCAAACCATAACCCCCAACCCCTAACAATAACCCTAACCCAAACCATAACCCAAACCATAACCCAAACCATAACCCAAACCATAACCCAAACCATAACCCAAACCATAACCCAAACCATAACCCAAACCATAACCCAAACCATAACCCAAACCATAACCCAAACCATAACCCAAACCATAACCCAAACCATAACCCAAACCATAACCCCAACCATAACCATAAACCAAACCATAACCATAACCCAAAACATAACCCCTAACCCCTAACAATAACCCTCAACCAAACCATAACCCCAACCCCTAACAATAACCCTAACCCAAACCATAACCCCAATCATAACCATAACCCAAACCATAACCCCTAATCCCTTACAATAACCCTAACCCAAACCATAACCCCAACCCCTAACAATAACCCTAACCTAAACCATAACCCCTAACAAGAACCCTAACCCAAACGATAATCCCATCCATAGCCATAACCCCAACCATAACCATAACCCAAACCATAACCCAAACCATAACCCAAACCATAACCCAAACCATAACCCAAACCATAACCCAAACCATAACCCAAACCATAACCCAAACCATAACCCAAACCATAACCCAAACCATAACCCAAACCATAACCCAAACCATAACCCAAACCATAACCCAAACCATAACCCAAACCATAACCCAAACCATAACCCAAACCATAACCCAAACCATAACCCAAACCATAACCCAAACCATAACCCAAACCATAACCCAAACCATAACCCAAACCATAACCCAAACCATAACCCAAACCATAACCCAAACCATAACCCAAACCATAACCCAAACAATAACCCTAACCCAAACCATAACCCTAACCCAAACCATAACCCTAACCCAAACCATAACCCTAACCCAAACCATAACCCTAACCCAAACCATAACCATAACCCTAACCCAAACCATAACCCTAACCCAAACCATAACCCTAACCCAAACCATAACCAGATTCCCAACCATAACCATAACCCCAACCAAAACCATAACCAGATTCCCAACCATAACCATAACCCCAACCAAAACCATATTCCCAACCATAGCCATAACTCCAACCATATCCCCAACCATAACCATAACCCTAACCGATAACCCCAACCATAACACCAACCATAACCCCAACCATAACCCAAACCCTAACCCCAACCCCTAACAATAACCCTAACCCAAACCATAACCCCAACCCCTAACAATAACCATAACCCAAACCATAACCCCTAACCCCTAACAATAACCCTAACCCAAACCATAACCCCAACCCCTAACAATAACCCTAACCCAAAAACCTAACCCAAACCATAACCATAACCCAAACCATAATCCCTAACCCCTAACAATAACCCTAACCCAAACCATAACCCCAACCCCTAACAATAACCCTAACCTAAACCATAACCCCAACCATAACCATAACCCAAACCATAACCATAACCCAAAACATAACCCCTAACCCCTAACAATAACCCTCAACAAAACCATAACCCCAACCCCTAACAATAACCCTAACCCAAACCATAACCCCAATCATAACCATAACCCAAACCATAACCCCTAATCCCTTACAATAACCCTAGCCCAAACCATAACCCCAACCCCTAACAATAACCCTAACCTAAACCATAACCATAACCCAAACCATAACCCCTAACCCCTAACAAGAACCCTAACCCAAACCATAATCCCATCCATAGCCATAACCCCAACCATAACCATAACCCCCAACCCCTAACAATAACCCTAACCCAAACCATAACCAAAACCATAACCCAAACCATAACCCAAACCATAACCCAAACCATAACCCAAACCATAACCCAAACCATAACCCCAACCATAACCATAACCCCAACCATAACCATAACCCAAACCATAACCATAACCCAAAACATAACCCCTAACCCCTAACCATAACCCCCAACCCCTAACAATAACCCTAACCCAAACCATAACCCAAACAACCATAACCACGTGCTGCCAGAGGACCTCGGCACGCCCGGTGAATACCTTGTTGAAGACAGGCAGGCCTCGGTTCACCTTGTTGGCCAAAGTGGCAAAGGACCTGTGGGGAGGGGGGAGGGGGGGGAGATGTCGGTTCCAACTTTCCTGGAAAACAGACGGATAGACGGCCTCCTGGCACGCCTACCGGGAATCGTCCTGGTCTTTAGATGTTTCGTCTGACAACAACTCGTCCCACTCTGGATGACAAAATGGGGAAACAAGTGCCATCTATCACATATAAACCGAAAGCCTTTTAATGACCGACTATCTGGTAAACGTCCCAGACAAGACCGGCAGGCCGGCCCTCTCGGTTAAAAATGGACTGAGCATCTGCCAATTACCGACTCTAACCTTGCCTTGGCTGGCTCCAAAATGGAAAAAAATAACATCTTGTACATTTAAGTTTCAATTAGTCACGTTTCACTGTATTCCACCACCCCATCAAACTGTCCGTATCCTGTGAAGAAGAAAGGAAGGAAGGGCGTAAGTGAGACGAGACGGAAAGAGGCGGCGGCTGAGAGAGAGCGAGAGAGAGCGAGAGAGAGCGAGAGAGAGCGAGAGAGAGCGAGAGAGCGAGAGAGCAAGAGAGCAAGAGAGCAAGAGAGCAAACGAGAGAGAGAGAGAGCGCGGGAGCAAACGAGAGAGAGAGAGCGTGGGAGCAAACGAGAGAGAGAGAGAGCGCGGGAGCAAACGACAGAGAGAGAGAGTGCGAGAGCAAACGAGCGCGAACGAGAGCGAGCGGGCGCGAGAGCGAGCGGGCGCGAGTGCGAACGGGCGGCCGCGAGAGCGAACGGGCGGGCGCGAGAGCGAACGGGCGGGCGCGAGAGCGAACGGGCGGGCGCGAGAACGAATGGGCGGGCGCGAGAGTTATGGTTGAGAGCGAGAACGAGCGCGAGAGCGAGAACGAGCGCGAGAGCGAACGGGCGGGCGCGAGAGCGAACGGGCGGGCGCGAGAGCGAACGGGCGGGCGCGAGAGCGAACAGGCGGGCGCGAGAGCGAACAGGCGGGCGCGAGAGTTATGGTTGAGAGCGAGAACGAGCGCGAGAACGAGCGCGAGAACGAGTGCGAGTGAAAGAGAAAAAATGAGAGAGAGAAAGAAGAGGAAGAAGAAGAAGAAGAAGAAGAAGAAGAAGAAGAAGAAGAAGAGGAAGAAGAAGAGGAAGAAGAAGAGGAAGAAGAAGAGGAAGAAGAAGAGGAAGGAGAAGAGGAAGAAGAAGAAGAAGAAGAAGAAGAAGAAGAAGAAGAAGAAGAAGAAGAAGAAGAAGAAGAGGAAGAAGAAGAGGAAGAAGAAGAAGAAGAAGAAGAAGAAGAAGAGGAAGAAGAACAAGAGGAAGAAGAACAAGCGGAAGAAGAACAAGAGGAAGAGGAACAAGAAGAAGAGGAACAAGAAGAAGAGGAACAAGAAGAAGAAGAAAAAGAAGAGGAAGAGGAAGAAGAGGGAGGGGAAGAGGGAGGGGAAGAGGGAGGGGAAGAGGGAGGGGAAGAGGAGGGAGAGGGGGGGAAGAGGAGGGAGAGGGGGGAAGAGGAGGGAGAGGGGGGGAAGAGGAGGGAGAGGGGGGGAAGAGGAGGGAGAGGGGGGGAGAGGGGGGGAAGAGGAGGGAGAGGGGGGGAAGAGGAGGGAGAGGGGGGGAAGAGGAGGGAGAGGGGGGGCAGCGGTCGGGGGGAGGAGAAGGGGGGCGGCCGGGGGGAGGAGAAGACATTGACGTTGTCCGAGATGCTGGCGGAAGCTGATCTGATCCCTCCGGCTGTGGCGATGAGCGAGGCCCCAAAGGTGAAGGGCGTCAGGGCCAGGCCGGCGATGGCCGTCACGCCGGTTACTTTGGCCTTCTGGTGGAAGGTGGCCAGGTGGCCGGCCAGGGCGCGGAGCTTCACCACGTGCTGCCAGAGGACCTCGGCGCGCCAGGTGAATACCTTGTTGAAGACAGGCAGGGCTCGGTTCACCTTGTTGGTCAAAGTGGAAAATGACCTGTGGGGAGGGGGGAGATGTCGGTTCCAACTTCCCTGGAAAACAGACGGATAGACGGCCTCCCGGCACGCCTACCGGTAATCGTCCCGGTCTTTAAATTCTTCGTCTGACGACAACTCGTCCCACTCTGGATGAGAAAATGGGGGAAAAAAGTGCCATCTATCACATATAAACCGAAAGCCTTTTTATGACCGACTGTGTGTGTGGTGGGGGGTGGGGGGTCACCTCTTTTGGGGCGCTACATTACTGGACAATATTGCAGGGTTTTTGGGTCGGAAAAAATAACTGCAGGGTGCACTTTTTCCAAACGGCCACAAGATGGCAGCAGGAGATCATATTACTGGGAAGTAATTTTCAAATCAAAGCGTATGGGAGGCATTTTGGTTTTCAAGACCAATTGCGGGTTATGTCATTAATCTTGCCTACGAATAAACTAGTTTCAGGGTTAGGGTTATATTCAATTAAAAGTCAAATCAATTAGAAGAAACTTACATAAGACGACATCTTGAGACAACTTGCGTTGGCGCCCAAAAGAACCTGTAAAGTGGTATGGATTGAGAACGTGTTGCTGCAGTACTTTTTACTTTGAAAAAAATACAAGGCACAACAATATATATTATCATTTAAAATTGACAATATATAGTGGTAGCTCGACAAGAAAGAGAAAGATAGAGAGAGGAGAAGGAGAGGAGGGAGAGAGAGAGAGAGAGGAGAAGAAGAGGAGGGAGAGACAGAGAGAGAAGAAGAGGAGGGAGAGAGAGAAGAAGAGGAGGGAGAGAGAGAAGAAGAGGAGGGAGAGAGAGAAGAAGAGGAGGGAGAGAGAGAAGAAGAGGAGGGAGAGAGAGAGGCGGCGGTCGGGGGGAGAGAGAGAGAAAAAAAAGAGAAAAAAGAGAGAAATAAAGAGAAAAAGAGAGAAAGAGAAAAAAAGAGAAAGAGAAAATAAGAGAACCAAACCATAACCCCTAACCCCTAACAATAACCCTAACCCAAACCATAACCCCAACCCCTGACAATAACCCTAACCTAAACCATAACCCCAACCATAACCATAACCCAAACCATAATCATAACCCAAAACATAACCCCTAACCCCTAACAATAACCCTCAACCAAACCATAACCCCAACCCCTAACAATAACCCTAACCCAAACCAGAACCCCAATCATAACCATAACCCAAACCATAACCCCTAATCCCTTACAATAACCCTAACCCAAACCATAACCCCAACCCCTAACAATAATCCTAACCTAAACCATAACCCCTAACAAGAACCCTAACCCAAACCATAATCCCATCCATAGCCATAACCCCAACCATAACCATAACCCAAACCATAACCCCCAACCCCTAACAATAACCCTAACCCAAACCATAACCCAAACCATTACCCAAACCATAACCCAAACCATAACCCAAACCATAACCCAAACCATAACCCAAACCATAACCCAAACCATAACCCAAACCATAACCCAAACCATAACCCAAACCATAACCCAAACCATAACCCAAACCATAACCCAAACCATAACCCAAACCATAACCCAAACCATAACCCAAACCATAACCCAAACCATAACCCAAACCATAACCCAAACCATAACCCAAACCATAACCCAAACCATAACCCAAACCATAACCCATACCATAACCCAAACCATAACCCAAACCATAACCCAAACCATAACCCAAACCATAACCCAAACCATAACCCAAACCATAACCCAAACCATAACCCAAACCATAACCCAAACCATAACCCAAACCATAACCCAAACCATAACCCAAACCATAACCCCTAACAATAACCCTAACCCAAACCATAACCCCAACGCCTAACAATAACCCTAACCCAAACCATAACCCCAACCCCTAAAAACAACCCTAACCTAAACCATAACCCCAACCATAACCATAACCCCTAACCCCTACCAATAACCCTAACCCAAACCATAACCCAAATGCCTAACAATAACCCTAACCCAAACCATAATCCCATCCATAACCATATCCCCAACAATAACCCTAACCCCTAACCCCTAAAAATAACGCTAACCCAAACCTTAACCCCAACCATAACCTTAACCATAACCGCAAACCAAACCATAACCCCTAAACCCTAACAATAACCTTAACCTTAACCATAACCCCAAACATAACCTTAAGCATAACCGTAAACCAAACCATAACCCCTAAACCCTAACAATAACCCTAACCCAAACCATAACCCCAACCATAACCATAACCCCTAACCCCTACCAATAACCCTAACCCAAACCATAACCCAAATCCCTAACAATAACCCTAACCCAAACCATAACCCCAACCCCTAACAATAACCCTAACCTAAACCATAACCCCAACCATAACCCCAACCATAACCATAACCATAACCCAAACCATAACCCCTAACCCCTAACAAGAACCCTAACCCAAACCATAACCCCAACCATAACCAGATTCCCAACCATAACCCCAACCAAAACCATATTCCCAACCATAGCCATAACTCCAACCATATCCCCAACCATAACCATAACCCTAACCGATAACCCCAACCATAACACCAACCATAACCCCAACCATAACCCAAACCCTAACCCCAACCCCTAACAATAACCCTAACCCTAACCCAAACCATAACCCCTAACCCCTAACAATATCCCTAACCCAAACCATAACCCCTAACAATAACCCTAACCCAAACCATAACCCCAACCCCTAACAATAACCATAACCCAAACCATAACCCCTAACCCCTAACAATAACCCTAACCCAAACCATAACCCCAACCCATAATTATAACCCTAACCCAAAACCTAACCCAAAACCTAACCCAAACCATACCCATAACCCCAACCATAACCATAACCCAAACCATAACCCCTAACCCCTAACAATAACCCTAACCCAAACCATAACCCCAACCCCTAACAATAACCCTAACCTAAACCATAACCCCAACCATAACCATAACCCAAATGATAACCATAACCCAAAACATAACCCCTAACCCCTAACAATAACCCTCAACAAAACCATAACCCCAACCCCTAACAATAACCCTAACCCAAACCATAACCATAACCCAAACCATAACCCCTAATCCCTTACAATAACCCTAGCCCAAACCATAACCCCAACCCCTAACAATAACCCTAACCTAAACCATAACCATTACCCAAACCATAACCCCTAACCCCTAACAAGAACCCTAACCCAAACCATAACCCCTAACCCCTAACAAGAACCCTAACCCAAACCATAATCCCATCCATAGCCATAACCCCAACCATAACCATAACCCAAACCATAACCCCCAACCCCTAACAATAACCATAACCCAAACCATAACCCCTAACCCCTAACAATAACCCTAACCCAAACCATAACCCAAACCATAACCCAAACCATAACCCAAACCATAACCCAAACCATAACCCAAACCATAACCCAAACCATAACCCAAACCATAACCCAAACCATAACCCAAACCATAACCCAAACCATAACCCAAACCATAACCCAAACCATAACCCAAACCATAACCCCAACCATAACCATAACCCAAACCATAACCATAACCCAAAACATAACCCCTAACCCCTAACGATAACCCTCAACCAAACCATAACCCCAACCCCTAACAATAACCCTAACCCAAACAATAACCCCAATCATAACCATAACCCAAACCATAACCCCTAATCCCTTACAATAACCCTAACCCAAACCATAACCCCAACCCCTAACAATAACCCTAACCTAAACCATAACCCCTAACAAGAACCCTAACCCAAACCATAATCCCATCCATAGCCATAACCCCAACCATAACCATAACCCAAACCATAACCCAAACCATAACCCAAACCATAACCCAAACCATAACCCAAACCATAACCCAAACCATAACCCAAACCATAACCCAAACCATAACCCAAACCATAACCCAAACCATAACCCAAACCATAACCCAAACCATAACCCAAACCATAACCCAAACCATAACCCAAACCATAACCCAAACCATAACCCAAACCATAACCCAAACCATAACCCAAACCATAACCCAAACCATAACCCAAACCATAACCCAAACCATAACCCAAACCATAACCCAAACCATAACCCAAACCATAACCCAAACCATAACCCAAACCATAACCCAAACCATAACACAAACAATAACCCTAACCCAAACCATAACCCTAACCCAAACCATAACCCTAACCCAAACCATAACCCTAACCCAAACCATAACCCTAACCCAAACCATAACCCTAACCCAAACCATAACCCTAACCCAAACCATAACCCTAACCTAAACCATAACCAGATTCCCAACCATAACCATAACCCCAACCAAAACCATATTCCCAACCATAGCCATAACTCCAACCATATCCCCAACCATAACCATAACCCTAACCGATAACCCCAACCATAACATCAACCATAACCCCAACCATAACCCGAACCCTAACCCCAACCCCTAACAATAACCCTAACCCTAACCCAAACCATAACCCCTAACCCCTAACAATATCCCTAACCCAAACCATAACCCCTAACAATAACCCTAACCCAAACCATAACCCCAACCCCTAACAATAACCATAACCCAAACCATAACCCCTAACAATAACCCTAACCCAAACCATAACCCCAACCCCTAACAATAACCCTAACCCAAAAACCTAACCTAAACCATAACCATAACCCCAACCATAACCATAACCCAAACCATAACCCCTAACCCCTAACAATAACCCTAACCCAAACCATAACCCCAACCCCTAACAATAACCCTAACCTAAACCATAACCCCAACCATAACCATAACCCAAACCATAACCATAACCCAAAACATAACCCCTAACCCCTAACAATAACCCTCAACAAAACCATAACCCCAACCCCTAACAATAACCCTAACCCAAACCATAACCCCAATCATAACCATAACCCAAACCATAACCCCTAATCCCTTACAATAACCCTAGCCCAAACCATAACCCCAACCCCTAACAATAACCCTAACCCAAACCATAACCCTAACCCAAACCATAACCCTAACCCAAACCATAACCCCCAACCCCTAACAATAACCCTAACCCAAACCATAACCCAAACCATAACCCAAACCATAACCCAAACCATAACCCAAACCATAACCCAAACCATAACCCAAACCATAACCCAAACCATAACCCAAACCATAACCCAAACCATAACCCAAACCATAACCCAAACCATAACCCAAACCATAACCCAAACCATAACCCAAACCATAACCCAAACCATAACCCAAACCATAACCCAAACCATAACCCAAACCATAACCCAAACCATAACCCAAACCATAACCCAAACCATAACCCAAACCATAACCCCAACCATAACCATAACCCAAACCATAACCATAACCCAAAACATAACCCCTAACCCCTAACAATAACCCTCAACCAAACCATAACCCCAACCCCTAACAATAACCCTAACCCAAACCATAACCCCAATCATAACCATAACCCAAACCATAACCCCTAATCCCTTACAATAACCCTAACCCAAACCATAACCCCAACCCCTAACAATAACCCTAACCCAAACCATAATCCCATCTATAGCCATAACCCCAACCATAACCATAACCCAAACCATAACCCCCAACCCCTAACAATAACCCTAACCCAAACCATAACCCAAACAACCATAACCACGTGCTGCCAGAGGACCTCGGCACGCCCGGTGAATACCTTGTTGAAGACAGGCAGGCCTCGGTTCACCTTGTTGGCCAAAGTGGCAAAGGACCTATGGGGAGGGGGGAGGGGGGAGGGGGGGGAGATGTCGGTTCCAACTTTCCTGGAAAACAGACGGATAGACGGCCTCCTGGCACGCCTACCGGGAATCGTCCTGGTCTTTAGATTTTTCGTCTGACAACAACTCGTCCCACTCTGGATGACAAAATGGGGAAACAAGTGCCATCTATCACATATAAACCGAAAGCCTTTTAATGACCGACTATCTGGTAAACGTCCCAGACAAGACCGGCAGGCCGGCCCTCTCGGTTAAAAATGGACTGAGCATCTGCCAATTACCGACTCTAACCTTGCCTTGGCTGGCTCCAAAATGGAAAAAAATAACATCTTGTACATTTAAGTTTCAATTACTCACGTTTCACTGTATTCCACCACCCCATCAAACTGTCCGTATCCTGTGAAGAAGAAAGGAAGGAAGGGCGTAAGTGAGACGAGACGGAAAGAGGCGGCGGCTGAGAGAGAGCGAGAGAGAGCGAGAGAGAGCGAGAGAGAGCGAGAGAGAGCGAGAGAGAGCGAGAGAGAGCGAGAGAGCGAGAGAGCAAGAGAGCAAGAGAGCAAGAGAGCAAGAGAGCAAGAGAGCAAACGAGAGAGAGAGAGAGCGCGGGAGCAAACGAGAGAGAGAGAGCGTGGGAGCAAACGAGAGAGAGAGAGAGCGCGGGAGCAAACGACAGAGAGAGAGCGCGAGAGCAAACGAGCGCGAACGAGAGCGAGCGGGCGCGAGAGCGAGCGGGCGCGAGTGCGAACGGGCGGCCGCGAGAGCGAACGGGCGGGCGCGAGAGCGAATGGGCGGGCGCGAGAGTTATGGTTGAGAGCGAGAACGAGTGCGAGAGCGAGAACGAGCGCGAGAGCGAGAACGAGCGCGAGAGCGAACGGGCGGGCGCGAGAGCGAACGGGCGGGCGCGAGAGCGAACGGGCGGGCGCGAGAGCGAACGGGCGGGCGCGAGAGTTATGGTTGAGAGCGAGAACGAGCGCGAGAACGAGCGCGAGAACGAGTGCGAGAGAAAGAGAAAAAAAGAGAGAGAAAGAAGAGGAAGAAGAAGAAGAAGAAGAAGAAGAAGAAGAGGAAGAAGAAGAGGAAGAAGAAGAGGAAGAAGAAGAGGAAGAAGAAGAGGAAGAAGAAGAGGAAGAAGAAGAAGAAGAAGAAGAAGAAGAAGAAGAAGAAGAAGAAGAAGAAGAAGAAGAAGAAGAAGAAGAAGAAGAAGAAGAGGAAGAAGAAGAAGAGGAAGAAGAACAAGAGGAAGAAGAACAAGCGGAAGAAGAACAAGAGGAAGAGGAACAAGAAGAAGAGGAACAAGAAGAAGAGGAACAAGAAGAAGAAGAAGAAGAAGAGGAAGAGGAAGAAGAGGGAGGGGAAGAGGGAGGGGAAGAGGGAGGGGAAGAGGAGGGAGAGGGGGGGAAGAGGAGGGAGAGGGGGGAAGAGGAGGGAGAGGGGGGGAAGAGGAGGGAGAGGGGGGGAAGAGGAGGGAGAGGGGGGAGAGGGGGGGGAAGAGGAGGGAGAGGGGGGGAAGAGGAGGGAGAGGGGGGGAAGAGGAGGGAGAGGGGGGGCAGCGGTCGGGGGGGAGGAGAAGGGGGGCGGCCGGGGGGAGGAGAAGACATTGACGTTGTCCGAGATGCTGGCGGAAGCTGATCTGATCCCTCCGGCCGTGGCGATGAGCGAGGCCCCAAAGGTGAAGGGCGTCAGGGCCAGGCCGGCGATGGCCGTCACGCCGGTTACTTTGGCCTTCTGGTGGAAGGTGGCCAGGTGGCCGGCCAGGGCGCGGAGCTTCACCACGTGCTGCCAGAGGACCTCGGCGCGCCAGGTGAATACCTTGTTGAAGACAGGCAGGGCTCGGTTCACCTTGTTGGTCAAAGTGGAAAATGACCTGTGGGCAGGGGGGAGATGTCGATTCCAACTTCCCTGGAAAACAGACGGATAGACGGCCTCCCGGCACGCCTACCGGGAATCGTCCCGGTCTTTAAATTCTTCGTCTGACGACAACTCGTCCCACTCTGGATGTGAAAATGGGGGAAAAAAGTGCCATCTATCACATATAAACCGAAAGCCTTTTTATGAACGACTGTGTGTGTGGTGGGGGGTGGGGGGTCACCTCTTTTGGGGCGCTACATTACTGGACAATATTGCAGGGTTTTTGGGTCGGAAAAAATAATTGCAGGGTGCACTTTTTCCAAACGGCCACAAGATGGCAGCAGGAGATCATATTACTGGGAAGTAATTTTCAAATCAAAGCGTATGGGAGGCATTTTGGTTTTCAAGACCAATTGCGGGTTATGTCATTAATCTTGCCTACGAATAAACTAGTTTCAGGGTTAGGGTTATAGTCAATTAAAAGTCAAATCAATTAGAAGAAACTTACATTAGACGACATCTTGAGACAACTTGCGTTGGCGCCCAAAAGAACCTGTAAAGTGGTATGGATTGAGAACGTGTTGCTGCAGTACTTTTTACTTTGAAAAAAATACAAGGCACAACAATATATATTATCATTTAAAATTGACAATATATAGTGGTAGCTCGACAAGAAAGAGAAAGATAGAGAGAGGAGAAGGAGAGGAGGGAGAGAGAGAGAGAGAGGAGAAGAAGAGGAGGGAGAGACAGAGAGAGGAGAAGAAGAGGAGGGAGAGAGAGAAGAAGAGGAGGGAGAGAGAGAAGAAGAGGAGGGAGAGAGAGAGGCGGCGGTCGGGGGGAGAGAGAGAGAAAAAAAAGAGAAAAAAGAGAGAAATAAAGAGAAAAAGAGAGAAAGAGAAAAAAAGAGAAAGAGAAAATAAGAGAACCAAACCATAACCCCTAACAATAACCCTAACCCAAACCATAACCCCAACCCCTGACAATAACCCTAACCTAAACCATAACCCCAAACATAACCATAACCCAAACCATAATCATAACCCAAAACATAACCCCTAACCCCTAACAATAACCCTCAACCAAACCATAACCCCAACCCCTAACAATAACCCTAACCCAAACCAGAACCCCAATCATAACCATAACCCAAACCATAACCCCTAATCCCTTACAATAACCCTAACCCAAACCATAACCCCAACCCCTAACAATAACCCTAACCTAAACCATAACCCCTAACAAGAACCCTAACCCAAACCATAATCCCATCCATAGCCATAACCCCAACCATAACCATAACCCAAACCATAACCCCCAACCCCTAACAATAACCCTAACCCAAACCATAACCCAAACCATTACCCAAACCAAAACCCAAACCATAACCCAAACCATAACCCAAACCATAACCCAAACCATAACCCAAACCATAACCCAAACCATAACCCAAACCATAACCCAAAACATAACCCAAACCATAACCCAAACCATAACCCAAACCATAACCCAAACCATAATCCAAACCATAACCCAAACCATAACCCAAACCATAACCCAAACCATAACCCAAACCATAACCCAAACCATAACCCAAACCATAACCCAAACCATAACCCAAACCATAACCCAAACCATAACCCCTAACCCCTAACAATAACCCTAACCCAAACCATAACCCCAACGCCTAACAATAACCCTAACCCAAACCATAACCCCAACCCCTAACAACAACCCTAACCTAAACCATAACCCCAACCATAACCATAACCCCTAACCCCTACCAATAACCCTAACCCAAACCATAACCCAAATGCCTAACAATAACCCTAACCCAAACCATAATCCCATCCATAACCATAACCCCAACAATAACCCTAACCCCTAACCCCTAAAAATAACGCTAACCCAAACCTTAACCCCAACCATAACCTTAACCATAACCGCAAACCAAACCATAACCCCTAAACCCTAACAATAACCTTAACCTTAACCATAACCCCAAACATAACCTTAAGCATAACCGTAAACCAAACCATAACCCCTAAACCCTAACAATAACCCTAACCCAAACCATAACCCCAACCATAACCATAACCCCTAACCCCTACCAATAACCCTAACCCAAACCATAACCCAAATCCCTAACAATAACCCTAACCCAAACCATAACCCCAACCCCTAACAATAACCCTAACCTAAACCATAACCCCAACCATAACCATAACCATAACCCAAACCATAACCCAAACCATAACCCCTAACCCCTAACAATAACCCTAACCTAAACCATAACCCCAACCATAACCATAACCATAACCCAAACCATAACCCCTAACCCCTAACAATAACCCTAACCCAAACCCCTAACAAGAACCCTAACCCAAACCATAACCCCAACCATAACCAGATTCCCAACCATAACCCCAACCAAAACCATATTCCTAACCATAGCCATAACTCCAACCATATCCCCAACCCTAACAATAACCCTAACCCAAAAACCTAACCCAAACCATAACCATAACCCCAACCATAACCATAACCCAAACCATAACCCCTAACCCCTAACAATAACCCTAACCCAAACCATAACCCCAACCCCTAACAATAACCCTAACCTAAACCATAACCCCAACCATAACCATAACCCAAACCATAACCATAACCCAAAACATAACCCCTAACCCCTAACAATAACCCTCAACAAAACCATAACCCCAACCCCTAACAATAACCCTAACCCAAACCATAACCCCAATCATAACCATAACCCAAACCATAACCCCTAATCCCTTACAATAACCCTAGCCCAAACCATAACCCCAACCCCTAACAATAACCCTAACCTAAACCATAACCATAACCCAAACCATAACCCCTAACCCCTAACAAGAACCCTAACCCAAACCATAATCCCATCCATAGCCATAACCCCAACCATAACCATAACCCAAACCATAACCCCCAACCCCTAACAATAACCATAACCCAAACCATAACCCCCAACCCCTAACAATAACCCTAACCCAAACCATAACCCAAACCATAACCCAAACCATAACCCAAACCATAACCCAAACCATAACCCAAACCATAACCCAAACCATAACCCAAACCATAACCCAAACCATAACCCAAACCATAACCCAAACCATAACCCAAACCATAACCCAAACCATAACCCAAACCATAACCCAAACCATAACCCAAACCATAACCCAAACCATAACCCAAACCATAACCCAAACCATAACCCAAACCATAACCCAAACCATAACCCCAACCATAACCATAACCCAAACCATAACCATAACCCAAAACATAACCATAACCCAAAACATAACCCCTAATCCCTTACAATAACCCTAACCCAAACCATAACCCCAACCCCTAACAATAACCCTAACCTAAACCATAACCCCTAACAAGAACCCTAACCCAAACCATAATCCCATCCATAACCCCAACCCCTAACAATAACCCTAACCCAAACCATAACCCCAATCATAACCATAACCCAAACCATAACCCCTAATCCCTTACAATAACCCTAGCCCAAACCATAACCCCAACCCCTAACAATAACCCTAACCTAAACCATAACCATAACCCAAACCATAACCCCTAACCCCTAACAAGAACCCTAACCCAAACCATAATCCCATCCATAGCCATAACCCCAACCATAACCATAACCCAAACCATAACCCCCAACCCCTAACAATAACCATAACCCAAACCATAACCCCCAACCCCTAACAATAACCCTAACCCAAACCATAACCCAAACCATAACCCAAACCATAACCCAAACCATAACCCAAACCATAACCCAAACCATAACCCAAACCATAACCCAAACCATAACCCAAACCATAACCCAAACCATAACCCAAACCATAACCCAAACCATAACCCAAACCATAACCCAAACCATAACCCAAACCATAACCCAAACCATAACCCAAACCATAACCCAAACCATAACCCAAACCATAACCCAAACCATAACCCAAACCATAACCCCAACCATAACCATAACCCAAACCATAACCATAACCCAAAACATAACCATAACCCAAAACATAACCCCTAATCCCTTACAATAACCCTAACCCAAACCATAACCCCAACCCCTAACAATAACCCTAACCCAAACCATAACCCAAACCATTACCCAAACCAAAACCCAAACCAAAACCCAAACCATAACCCAAACCATAACCCAAACCATAACCCAAACCATAACCCAAAACATAACCCAAACCATAACCCAAACCATAACCCAAACCATAACCCAAACCATAACCCAAACCATAACCCAAACCATAACCCAAACCATAACCCAAACCATAACCCAAACCATAACCCAAACCATAACCCAAACCATAACCCAAACCATAACCCAAACCATAACCCAAACCATAACCCAAACCATAACCCAAACCATAACCCCAACCATAACCATAACCCAAACCATAACCATAACCCAAAACATAACCCCTAATCCCTTACAATAACCCTAACCCAAACCATAACCCCAACCCCTAACAATAACCCTAACCTAAACCATAACCCCTAACAAGAACCCTAACCCAAACCATAATCCCATCCATAGCCATAACCCCAACCATAACCATAACCCAAACCATAACCCCCAACCCCTAACAATAACCCTAACCCAAACCATAACCCAAACCATTACCCAAACCAAAACCCAAACCAAAACCCAAACCATAACCCAAACCATAACCCAAACCATAACCCAAACCATAACCCAAAACATAACCCAAACCATAACCCAAACCATAACCCAAACCATAACCCAAACCATAACCCAAACCATAATCCAAACCATAACCCAAACCATAACCCAAACCATAACCCAAACCATAACCCAAACCATAACCCAAACCATAACCTAAACCATAACCCAAACCATAACCCAAACCATAACCCCTAACCCCTAACAATAACCCTAACCCAAACCATAACCCCAACGCCTAACAATAACCCTAACCCAAACCATAACCCCAACCCCTAACAACAACCCTAACCTAAACCATAACCCCAACCATAACCATAACCCCTAACCCCTACCAATAACCCTAACCCAAACCATAACCCAAATGCCTAACAATAACCCTAACCCAAACCATAATCCCATCCATAACCATAACCCCAACAATAACCCTAACCCCTAACCCCTAAAAATAACGCTAACCCAAACCTTAACCCCAACCATAACCTTAACCATAACCGCAAACCAAACCATAACCCCTAAACCCTAACAATAACCTTAACCATAACCCCAAACATAACCTTAAGCATAACCGTAAACCAAACCATAACCCCTAAACCCTAACAATAACCCTAACCCAAACCATAACCCCAACCATAACCATAACCCCTAACCCCTACCAATAACCCTAACCCAAACCATAACCCAAATCCCTAACAATAACCCTAACCCAAACCATAACCCCAACCCCTAACAATAACCCTAACCTAAACCATAACCCCAACCATAACCATAACCATAACCCAAACCATAACCCCTAACCCCTAACAATAACCCTAACCCAAACCCCTAACAAGAACCCTAACCCAAACCATAACCCCAACCATAACCAGATTCCCAACCATAACCCCAACCAAAACCATATTCCTAACCATAGCCATAACTCCAACCATATCCCCAACCCTAACAATAACCCTAACCCAAAAACCTAACCCAAACCATAACCATAACCCCAACCATAACCATAACCCAAACCATAACCCCTAACCCCTAACAATAACCCTAACCCAAACCATAACCCCAACCCCTAACAATAACCCTAACCTAAACCATAACCCCAACCATAACCATAACCCAAACCATAACCATAACCCAAAACATAACCCCTAACCCCTAACAATAACCCTCAACAAAACCATAACCCCAACCCCTAACAATAACCCTAACCCAAACCATAACCCCAATCATAACCATAACCCAAACCATAACCCCTAATCCCTTACAATAACCCTAGCCCAAACCATAACCCCAACCCCTAACAATAACCCTAACCTAAACCATAACCATAACCCAAACCATAACCCCTAACCCCTAACAAGAACCCTAACCCAAACCATAATCCCATCCATAGCCATAACCCCAACCATAACCATAACCCAAACCATAACCCCCAACCCCTAACAATAACCATAACCCAAACCATAACCCCCAACCCCTAACAATAACCCTAACCCAAACCATAACCCAAACCATAACCCAAACCATAACCCAAACCATAACCCAAACCATAACCCAAACCATAACCCAAACCATAACCCAAACCATAACCCAAACCATAACCCAAACCATAACCCAAACCATAACCCAAACCATAACCCAAACCATAACCCCAACCATAACCATAACCCAAACCATAACCATAACCCAAAACATAACCCCTAACCCCTAACAATAATCCTCAACCAAACCATAACCCCAACCCCTAACAATAACCCTAACCCAAACCATAACCCCAATCATAACCATAACCCAAACCATAACCCCTAATCCCTTACAATAACCCTAACCCAAACCATAACCCCAACCCCTAACAATAACCCTAACCTAAACCATAACCCCTAACAAGAACCCTAACCCAAACCATAATCCCATCCATAGCCATAACCCCAACCATAACCATAACCCAAACCATAACCCCCAACCCCTAACAATAACCCTAACCCAAACCATAATCCCATCTATAGCCATAACCCCAACCATAACCATAACCCAAACCATAACCCCCAACCCCTAACAATAACCCTAACCCAAACCATAACCCAAACAACCATAACCACGTGCTGCCAGAGGACCTCGGCACGCCCGGTGAATACCTTGTTGAAGACAGGCAGGCCTCGGTTCACCTTGTTGGCCAAAGTGGCAAAGGACCTATGGGGAGGGGGGAGGGGGGAGGGGGGGGAGATGTCGCTTCCAACTTTCCTGGAAAACAGACGGATAGACGGCCTCCTGGCACGCCTACCGGGAATCGTCCTGGTCTTTAGATTTTTCGTCTGACAACAACTCGTCCCACTCTGGATGACAAAATGGGGAAACAAGTGCCATCTATCACATATAAACCGAAAGCCTTTTAATGACCGACTATCTGGTAAACGTCCCAGACAAGACCGGCAGGCCGGCCCTCTCGGTTAAAAATGGACTGAGCATCTGCCAATTACCGACTCTAACCTTGCCTTGGCTGGCTCCAAAATGGAAAAAAATAACATCTTGTACATTTAAGTTTCAATTACTCACGTTTCACTGTATTCCACCACCCCATCAAACTGTCCGTATCCTGTGAAGAAGAAAGGAAGGAAGGGCGTAAGTGAGACGAGACGGAAAGAGGCGGCGGCTGAGAGAGAGCGAGAGAGAGCGAGAGAGAGCGAGAGAGAGAGCGAGAGAGAGCGAGAGAGCGAGAGAGCAAGAGAGCAAGAGAGCAAGAGAGCAAGAGAGCAAACGAGAGAGAGAGCGCGGGAGCAAACGAGAGAGAGAAAGTGTGGGAGCAAACGAGAGAGAGAGAGAGAGCGCGGGAGCAAACGACAGAGAGAGAGAGCGCGAGAGCAAACGAGCGCGAACGAGAGCGAGCGGGCGCGAGTGCGAACGGGCGGCCGCGAGAGCGAACGGGCGGGCGCGAGAGCGAATGGGCGGGCGCGAGAGTTATGGTTGAGAGCGAGAACGAGCGCGAGAGCGAGAACGAGCGCAAGAGCGAACGGGCGGGCGCGAGAGCGAATGGGCTGGGCGCGAGAGCGAACGGGCGGGGCGCGAGAGCGAACGGGCGGGCGCGAGAGCGAACGGGCGGGCGCGAGAGTTATGGTTGAGAGCGAGAACGAGCGCGAGAACGAGCGCGAGAACGAGCGCGAGAACGAGCGCGAGAACGAGCGCGAGAACGAGTGCGAGAGAAAGAGAAAAAAAGAGAGAGAAAGAAGAGGAAGAAGAAGAAGAAGAAGAAGAAGAAGAAGAAGAAGAAGAAGAAGAAGAAGAAGAAGAAGAAGAAGAAGAAGAAGAAGAAGAAGAAGAAGAAGAAGAAGAAGAAGAAGAAGAAGAAGAAGAAGAAGAAGAAGAAGAAGAAGAAGAAGAAGAAGAGGAAGAAGAAGAGGAAGAAGAAGAGGAAGAAGAAGAGGAAGAAAAAGAGGAAGAAGAAGAGGAAGAAGAAGAAGAAGAAGAAGAAGAAGAAGAAGAAGAAGAAGAAGAAGAAGAAGAAGAAGAGGAAGAAGAAGAAGAAGAAGAGGAAGAAGAACAAGAGGAAGAAGAACAAGCGGAAGAAGAACAAGAGGAAGAGGAACAAGAAGAAGAGGAACAAGAAGAAGAGGAACAAGAAGAAGAAGAAGAAGAAGAGGAAGAGGAAGAAGAGGGAGGGGAAGAGGGAGGGGAAGAGGGAGGGGAAGAGGAGGGAGAGGGGGGGAAGAGGAGGGAGAGGGGGGAAGAGGAGGGAGAGGGGGGAAGAGGAGGGAGAGGGGGGAAGAGGAGGGAGAGGGGGGGAAGAGGGGGGGAAGAGGAGGGAGAGGGGGGGAGAGGGGGGGAAGAGGAGGGAGAGGGGGGGAAGAGGAGGGAGAGGGGGGGCAGCGGTCGGGGGGAGGAGAAGGGGGGCGGCCGGGGGGAGGAGAAGACATTGACGTTGTCCGAGATGCTGGCGGAAGCTGATCTGATCCCTCCGGCCGTGGCGATGAGCGAGGCCCCAAAGGTGAAGGGCGTCAGGGCCAGGCCGGCGATGGCCGTCACGCCGGTTACTTTGGCCTTCTGGTGGAAGGTGGCCAGGTGGCCGGCCAGGGCGCGGAGCTTCACCACGTGCTGCCAGAGGACCTCGGCGCGCCAGGTGAATACCTTGTTGAAGACAGGCAGGGCTCGGTTCACCTTGTTGGTCAAAGTGGAAAATGACCTGTGGGGAGGGGGGAGATGTCGATTCCAACTTCCCTGGAAAACAGACGGATAGACGGCCTCCCGGCACGCCTACCGGGAATCGTCCCGGTCTTTAAATTCTTCGTCTGACGACAACTCGTCCCACTCTGGATGAGAAAATGGGGGAAAAAAGTGCCATCTATCACATATAAACCGAAAGCCTTTTTATGAACGACTGTGTGTGTGGTGGGGGGTGGGGGGTCACCTCTTTTGGGGCGCTACATTACTGGACAATATTGCAGGGTTTTTGGGTCGGAAAAAATAATTGCAGGGTGCACTTTTTCCAAACAGCCACAAGATGGCAGCAGGAGATCATATTACTGGGAAGTAATTTTCAAATCAAAGCGTATGGGAGGCATTTTGGTTTTCAAGACCAATTGCGGGTTATGTCATTAATCTTGCCTACGAATAAACTAGTTTCAGGGTTAGGGTTATAGTCAATTAAAAGTCAAATCAATTAGAAGAAACTTACATTAGACGACATCTTGAGACAACTTGCGTTGGCGCCCAAAAGAACCTGTAAAGTGGTATGGATTGAGAACGTGTTGCTGCAGTACTTTTTACTTTGAAAAAAATACAAGGCACAACAATATATATTATCATTTAAAATTGACAATATATAGTGGTAGCTCGACAAGAAAGAGAAAGATAGAGAGAGGAGAAGGAGAGGAGGGAGAGAGAGAGAGGAGAAGAAGAGGAGGGAGAGACAGAGAGAGGAGAAGAAGAGGAGGGAGAGAGAGAAGAAGAGGAGGGAGAGAGAGAAGAAGAGGAGGGAGAGAGAGAGGCGGCGGTCGGGGGGAGAGAGAGAGAAAAAAAAGAGAAAAAAGAGAGAAATAAAGAGAAAAAGAGAGAAAGAGAAAAAAAGAGAAAGAGAAAATAAGAGAACCAAACCATAACCCCTAACCCCTAACAATAACCCTAACCCAAACCATAACCCCAACCCCTGACAATAACCCTAACCTAAACCATAACCCCAACCATAACCATAACCCAAACCATAATCATAACCCAAAACATAACCCCTAACCCCTAACAACAACCCTCAACCAAACCATAACCCCAACCCCTAACAATAACCCTAACCCAAACCAGAACCCCAATCATAACCATAACCCAAACCATAACCCCTAATCCCTTACAATAACCCTAACCCAAACCATAACCCCAACCCCTAACAATAACCCTAACCTAAACCATAACCCCTAACAAGAACCCTAACCCAAACCATAATCCCATCCATAGCCATAACCCCAACCATAACCATAACCCAAACCATAACCCCCAACCCCTAACAATAACCCTAACCCAAACCATAACCCAAACCATTACCCAAACCAAAACCCAAACCATAACCCAAACCATAACCCAAACCATAACCCAAACCATAACCCAAACCATAACCCAAACCATAACCCAAACCATAACCCAAACCATAACCCAAACCATAACCCAAACCATAACCCAAACCATAACCCAAACCATAACCCAAACCATAACCCAAACCATAACCCAAACCATAACCCAAACCATAACCCAAACCATAACCCAAACCATAACCCAAACCATAACCCCAACCATAACCATAACCCAAACCATAACCATAACCCAAAACATAACCCCTAACCCCTAACAATAACCCTCAACCAAACCATAACCCCAACCCCTAACAATAACCCTAACCCAAACCATAACCCCAATCATAACCATAACCCAAACGATAACCCCTAATCCCTTACAATAACCCTAACCCAAACCATAACCCCAACCCCTAACAATAACCCTAACCTAAACCATAACCCCTAACAAGAACCCTAACCCAAACCATAATCCCATCCATAGCCATAACCCCAACCATAACCATAACCCAAACCATAACCCCCAACCCCTAACAATAACCCTAACCCAAACCATAATCCCATCTATAGCCATAACCCCAACCATAACCATAACCCAAACCATAACCCCCAACCCCTAACAATAACCCTAACCCAAACCATAACCCAAACAACCATAACCACGTGCTGCCAGAGGACCTCGGCACGCCCGGTGAATACCTTGTTGAAGACAGGCAGGCCTCGGTTCACCTTGTTGGCCAAAGTGGCAAAGGACCTATGGGGAGGGGGGAGGGGGGAGGGGGGGAGATGTCGGTTCCAACTTTCCTGGAAAACAGACGGATAGACGGCCTCCTGGCACGCCTACCGGGAATCGTCCTGGTCTTTAGATTTTTCGTCTGACAACAACTCGTCCCACTCTGGATGACAAAATGGGGAAACAAGTGCCATCTATCACATATAAACCGAAAGCCTTTTAATGACCGACTATCTGGTAAACGTCCCAGACAAGACCGGCAGGCCGGCCCTCTCGGTTAAAAATGGACTGAGCATCTGCCAATTACCGACTCTAACCTTGCCTTGGCTGGCTCCAAAATGGAAAAAAATAACATCTTGTACATTTAAGTTTCAATTACTCACGTTTCACTGTATTCCACCACCCCATCAAACTGTCCGTATCCTGTGAAGAAGAAAGGAAGGAAGGGCGTAAGTGAGACGAGACGGAAAGAGGCGGCGGCTGAGAGAGAGCGAGAGAGAGCGAGAGAGAGCGAGAGAGAGCGAGAGAGAGCGAGAGAGAGCGAGAGAGCGAGAGAGCAAGAGAGCAAGAGAGCAAGAGAGCAAACGAGAGAGAGAGAGAGCGCGGGAGCAAACGAGAGAGAGAGAGCGTGGGAGCAAACGAGAGAGAGAGAGAGCGCGGGAGCAAACGACAGAGAGAGAGAGCGCGAGAGCAAACGAGCGCGAACGAGAGCGAGCGGGCGCGAGTGCGAACGGGCGGCCGCGAGAGCGAACGGGCGGGCGCGAGAGCGAACGGGCGGGGCGCGAGAGCGAATGGGCGGGCGCGAGAGTTATGGTTGAGAGCGAGAACGAGCGCGAGAGCGAGAACGAGCGCGAGAGCGAACGGGCGGGCGCGAGAGCGAACGGGCGGGCGCGAGAGCGAACGGGCGGGCGCGAGAGCGAACGGGCGGGCGCGAGAGCGAACGGGCGGGCGCGAGAGTTATGGTTGAGAGCGAGAACGAGCGTGAGAACGAGCGCGAGAACGAGTGCGAGAGAAAGAGAAAAAAAGAGAGAGAAAGAAGAGGAAGAAGAAGAAGAAGAAGAAGAAGAAGAGGAAGAAGAAGAGGAAGAAGAAGAGGAAGAAGAAGAGGAAGAAGAAGAGGAAGAAGAAGAGGAAGAAGAAGAAGAAGAAGAAGAAGAAGAAGAAGAAGAAGAAGAAGAAGAAGAAGAAGAAGAAGAAGAAGAAGAAGAAGAGGAAGAAGAAGAAGAAGAGGAAGAAGAACAAGAGGAAGAAGAACAAGCGGAAGAAGAACAAAAGGAAGAGGAACAAGAAGAAGAGGAACAAGAAGAAGAGGAACAAGAAGAAGAAGAAGAAGAAGAGGAAGAGGAAGAAGAGGGAGGGGAAGAGGGAGGGGAAGAGGGAGGGGAAGAGGGAGGGGAAGAGGAGGGAGAGGGGGGGAAGAGGAGGGAGAGGGGGGAAGAGGAGGGAGAGGGGGGGAAGAGGAGGGAGAGGGGGGGAAGAGGAGGGAGAGGGGGGGGAGAGGAGGGAGAGGGGGGGAGAGGGGGGGAAGAGGAGGGAGAGGGGGGGAAGAGGAGGGAGAGGGGGGGCAGCGGTCGGGGGGAGGAGAAGGGGGGCGGCCGGGGGGAGGAGAAGACATTGACGTTGTCCGAGATGCTGGCGGAAGCTGATCTGATCCCTCCGGCCGTGGCGATGAGCGAGGCCCCAAAGGTGAAGGGCGTCAGGGCCAGGCCGGCGATGGCCGTCACGCCGGTTACTTTGGCCTTCTGGTGGAAGGTGGCCAGGTGGCCGGCCAGGGCGCGGAGCTTCACCACGTGCTGCCAGAGGACCTCGGCGCGCCAGGTGAATACCTTGTTGAAGACAGGCAGGGCTCGGTTCACCTTGTTGGTCAAAGTGGAAAATGACCTGTGGGGAGGGGGGAGATGTCGATTCCAACTTCCCTGGAAAACAGACGGATAGACGGCCTCCCGGCACGCCTACCGGGAATCGTCCCGGTCTTTAAATTCTTCGTCTGACGACAACTCGTCCCACTCTGGATGAGAAAATGGGGGAAAAAAGTGCCATCTATCACATATAAACCGAAAGCCTTTTTATGAACGACTGTGTGTGTGGTGGGGGGTGGGGGGTCACCTCTTTTGGGGCGCTACATTACTGGACAATATTGCAGGGTTTTTGGGTCGGAAAAAATAATTGCAGGGTGCACTTTTTCCAAACAGCCACAAGATGGCAGCAGGAGATCATATTACTGGGAAGTAATTTTCAAATCAAAGCGTATGGGAGGCATTTTGGTTTTCAAGACCAATTGCGGGTTATGTCATTAATCTTGCCTACGAATAAACTAGTTTCAGGGTTAGGGTTATAGTCAATTAAAAGTCAAATCAATTAGAAGAAACTTACATTAGACGACATCTTGAGACAACTTGCGTTGGCGCCCAAAAGAACCTGTAAAGTGGTATGGATTGAGAACGTGTTGCTGCAGTACTTTTTACTTTGAAAAAAATACAAGGCACAACAATATATATTATCATTTAAAATTGACAATATATAGTGGTAGCTCGACAAGAAAGAGAAAGATAGAGAGAGGAGAAGGAGAGGAGGGAGAGAGAGAGAGAGAGGAGAAGAAGAGGAGGGAGAGACAGAGAGAGGAGAAGAAGAGGAGGGAGAGAGAGAAGAAGAGGAGGGAGAGAGAGAAGAAGAGGAGGGAGAGAGAGAGGCGGCGGTCGGGGGGAGAGAGAGAGAAAAAAAAGAGAAAAAAGAGAGAAATAAAGAGAAAAAGAGAGAAAGAGAAAAAAAGAGAAAGAGAAAATAAGAGAACCAAACCATAACCCCTAACCCCTAACAATAACCCTAACCCAAACCATAACCCCAACCCCTGACAATAACCCTAACCTAAACCATAACCCCAACCATAACCATAACCCAAACCATAATCATAACCCAAAACATAACCCCTAACCCCTAACAATAACCCTCAACCAAACCATAACCCCAACCCCTAACAATAACCCTAACCCAAACCAGAACCCCAATCATAACCATAACCCAAACCATAACCCCTAATCCCTTACAATAACCCTAACCCAAACCATAACCCCAACCCCTAACAATAATCCTAACCTAAACCATAACCCCTAACAAGAACCCTAACCCAAACCATAATCCCATCCATAGCCATAACCCCAACCATAACCATAACCCAAACCATAACCCCCAACCCCTAACAATAACCCTAACCCAAACCATAACCCAAACCATTACCCAAACCATAACCCAAACCATAACCCAAACCATAACCCAAACCATAACCCAAACCATAACCCAAACCATAACCCAAACCATAACCCAAACCATAACCCAAACCATAACCCAAACCATAACCCAAACCATAACCCAAACCATAACCCAAACCATAACCCAAACCATAACCCAAACCATAACCCAAACCATAACCCATACCATAACCCAAACCATAACCCAAACCATAACCCAAACCATAACCCAAACCATAACCCAAACCATAACCCAAACCATAACCCAAACCATAACCCAAACCATAACCCAAACCATAACCCAAACCATAACCCAAACCATAACCCAAACCATAACCCCTAACAATAACCCTAACCCAAACCATAACCCCAACGCCTAACAATAACCCTAACCCAAACCATAACCCCAACCCCTAAAAACAACCCTAACCTAAACCATAACCCCAACCATAACCATAACCCCTAACCCCTACCAATAACCCTAACCCAAACCATAACCCAAATGCCTAACAATAACCCTAACCCAAACCATAATCCCATCCATAACCATATCCCCAACAATAACCCTAACCCCTAACCCCTAAAAATAACGCTAACCCAAACCTTAACCCCAACCATAACCTTAACCATAACCGCAAACCAAACCATAACCCCTAAACCCTAACAATAACCTTAACCTTAACCATAACCCCAAACATAACCTTAAGCATAACCGTAAACCAAACCATAACCCCTAAACCCTAACAATAACCCTAACCCAAACCATAACCCCAACCATAACCATAACCCCTAACCCCTACCAATAACCCTAACCCAAACCATAACCCAAATCCCTAACAATAACCCTAACCCAAACCATAACCCCAACCCCTAACAATAACCCTAACCTAAACCATAACCCCAACCATAACCCCAACCATAACCATAACCATAACCCAAACCATAACCCCTAACCCCTAACAAGAACCCTAACCCAAACCATAACCCCAACCATAACCAGATTCCCAACCATAACCCCAACCAAAACCATATTCCCAACCATAGCCATAACTCCAACCATATCCCCAACCATAACCATAACCCTAACCGATAACCCCAACCATAACACCAACCATAACCCCAACCATAACCCAAACCCTAACCCCAACCCCTAACAATAACCCTAACCCTAACCCAAACCATAACCCCTAACCCCTAACAATATCCCTAACCCAAACCATAACCCCTAACAATAACCCTAACCCAAACCATAACCCCAACCCCTAACAATAACCATAACCCAAACCATAACCCCTAACCCCTAACAATAACCCTAACCCAAACCATAACCCCAACCCATAATTATAACCCTAACCCAAAACCTAACCCAAAACCTAACCCAAACCATACCCATAACCCCAACCATAACCATAACCCAAACCATAACCCCTAACCCCTAACAATAACCCTAACCCAAACCATAACCCCAACCCCTAACAATAACCCTAACCTAAACCATAACCCCAACCATAACCATAACCCAAATGATAACCATAACCCAAAACATAACCCCTAACCCCTAACAATAACCCTCAACAAAACCATAACCCCAACCCCTAACAATAACCCTAACCCAAACCATAACCCCAATCATAACCATAACCCAAACCATAACCCCTAATCCCTTACAATAACCCTAGCCCAAACCATAACCCCAACCCCTAACAATAACCCTAACCTAAACCATATCCATTACCCAAACCATAACCCCTAACCCCTAACAAGAACCCTAACCCAAACCATAACCCCTAACCCCTAACAAGAACCCTAACCCAAACCATAATCCCATCCATAGCCATAACCCCAACCATAACCATAACCCAAACCATAACCCCCAACCCCTAACAATAACCATAACCCAAACCATAACCCCTAACCCCTAACAATAACCCTAACCCAAACCATAACCCAAACCATAACCCAAACCATAACCCAAACCATAACCCAAACCATAACCCAAACCATAACCCAAACCATAACCCAAACCATAACCCAAACCATAACCCAAACCATAACCCAAACCATAACCCAAACCATAACCCAAACCATAACCCCAACCATAACCATAACCCAAACCATAACCATAACCCAAAACATAACCCCTAACCCCTAACGATAACCCTCAACCAAACCATAACCCCAACCCCTAACAATAACCCTAACCCAAACAATAACCCCAATCATAACCATAACCCAAACCATAACCCCTAATCCCTTACAATAACCCTAACCCAAACCATAACCCCAACCCCTAACAATAACCCTAACCTAAACCATAACCCCTAACAAGAACCCTAACCCAAACCATAATCCCATCCATAGCCATAACCCCAACCATAACCATAACCCAAACCATAACCCAAACCATAACCCAAACCATAACCCAAACCATAACCCAAACCATAACCCAAACCATAACCCAAACCATAACCCAAACCATAACCCAAACCATAACCCAAACCATAACCCAAACCATAACCCAAACCATAACCCAAACCATAACCCAAACCATAACCCAAACCATAACCCAAACCATAACCCAAACCATAACCCAAACCATAACCCAAACCATAACCCAAACCATAACCCAAACCATAACCCAAACCATAACCCAAACCATAACCCAAACCATAACCCAAACCATAACCCAAACCATAACCCAAACCATAACCCAAACCATAACCCAAACCATAACCCAAACAATAACCCTAACCCAAACCATAACCCTAACCCAAACCATAACCCTAACCCAAACCATAACCCTAACCCAAACCATAACCCTAACCCAAACCATAACCCTAACCCAAACCATAACCCTAACCCAAACCATAACCCTAACCTAAACCATAACCAGATTCCCAACCATAACCATAACCCCAACCAAAACCATATTCCCAACCATAGCCATAACTCCAACCATATCCCCAACCATAACCATAACCCTAACCGATAACCCCAACCATAACATCAACCATAACCCCAACCATAACCCGAACCCTAACCCCAACCCCTAACAATAACCCTAACCCTAACCCAAACCATAACCCCTAACCCCTAACAATATCCCTAACCCAAACCATAACCCCTAACAATAACCCTAACCCAAACCATAACCCCAACCCCTAACAATAACCATAACCCAAACCATAACCCCTAACAATAACCCTAACCCAAACCATAACCCCAACCCCTAACAATAACCCTAACCCAAAAACCTAACCTAAACCATAACCATAACCCCAACCATAACCATAACCCAAACCATAACCCCTAACCCCTAACAATAACCCTAACCCAAACCATAACCCCAACCCCTAACAATAACCCTAACCTAAACCATAACCCCAACCATAACCATAACCCAAACCATAACCATAACCCAAAACATAACCCCTAACCCCTAACAATAACCCTCAACAAAACCATAACCCCAACCCCTAACAATAACCCTAACCCAAACCATAACCCCAATCATAACCATAACCCAAACCATAACCCCTAATCCCTTACAATAACCCTAGCCCAAACCATAACCCCAACCCCTAACAATAACCCTAACCTAAACCATAACCATAACCCAAACCATAACCCCTAACCCCTAACAAGAACCCTAACCCAAACCATAATCCCATCCATAGCCATAACCCCAACCATAACCATAACCCAAACCATAACCCCCAACCCCTAACAATAACCATAACCCAAACCATAACCCCCAACCCCTAACAATAACCCTAACCCAAACCATAACCCAAACCATAACCCAAACCATAACCCAAACCATAACCCAAACCATAACCCAAACCATAACCCAAACCATAACCCAAACCATAACCCAAACCATAACCCAAACCATAACCCAAACCATAACCCAAACCATAACCCAAACCATAACCCAAACCATAACCCAAACCATAACCCAAACCATAACCCAAACCATAACCCCAACCATAACCATAACCCAAACCATAACCATAACCCAAAACATAACCCCTAACCCCTAACAATAACCCTCAACCAAACCATAACCCCAACCCCTAACAATAACCCTAACCCAAACCATAACCCCAATCATAACCATAACCCAAACCATAACCCCTAATCCCTTACAATAACCCTAACCCAAACCATAACCCCAACCCCTAACAATAACCCTAACCTAAACCATAACCCCTAACAAGAACCCTAACCCAAACCATAATCCCATCCATAGCCATAACCCCAACCATAACCATAACCCAAACCATAACCCCCAACCCCTAACAATAACCCTAACCCAAACCATAATCCCATCCAAGCCATAACCCCAACCATAACCATAACCCAAACCATAACCCCCAACCCCTAACAATAACCCTAACCCAAACCATAACCCAAACAACCATAACCACGTGCTGCCAGAGGACCTCGGCACGCCCGGTGAATACCTTGTTGAAGACAGGCAGGCCTCGGTTCACCTTGTTGGCCAAAGTGGCAAAGGACCTGTGGGGAGGGGGGAGGGGGGGGAGATGTCGGTTCCAACTTTCCTGGAAAACAGACGGATAGACGGCCTCCTGGCACGCCTACCGGGAATCGTCCTGGTCTTTAGATTTTTCGTCTGACAACAACTCGTCCCACTCTGGATGACAAAATGGGGAAACAAGTGCCATCTATCACATATAAACCGAAAGCCTTTTAATGACCGACTATCTGGTAAACGTCCCAGACAAGACCGGCAGGCCGGCCCTCTCGGTTAAAAATGGACTGAGCATCTGCCAATTACCGACTCTAACCTTGCCTTGGCTGGCTCCAAAATGGAAAAAAATAACATCTTGTACATTTAAGTTTCAATTACTCACGTTTCACTGTATTCCACCACCCCATCAAACTGTCCGTATCCTGTGAAGAAGAAAGGAAGGAAGGGCGTAAGTGAGACGAGACGGAAAGAGGCGGCGGCTGAGAGAGAGCGAGAGAGAGCGAGAGAGAGCGAGAGAGAGCGAGAGAGCGAGAGAGCATGAGAGCAAGAGAGCAAGAGAGCAAGAGAGCAAACGAGAGAGAGAGAGAGCGCGGGAGCAAACGAGAGAGAGAGAGAGCGCGGGAGCAAACGACAGAGAGAGAGAGCGCGAGAGCAAACGAGCGCGAACGAGAGCGAGCGGGCGCGAGAGCGAGCGGGCGCGAGAGCGAGCGGGCGCGAGTGCGAACGGGCGGCCGCGAGAGCGAACGGGCGGGCGCGAGAGCGAACGGGCGGGCGCGAGAGCGAACGGGCGGGCGCGAGAGCGAATGGGCGGGCGCGAGAGCGAACGGGCGGGCGCGAGAGCGAACGGGCGGGCGCGAGAGCGAACGGGTGGGCGCGAGAGTTATGGTTGAGAGCGAGAACGAGCGCGAGAACGAGCGCGAGAACGAGTGCGAGAGAAAGAGAAAAAAAGAGAGAGAAAGAAGAGGAAGAAGAAGAAGAAGAAGAAGAAGAAGAGGAAGAAGAAGAGGAAGAAGAAGAGGAAGAAGAAGAGGAAGAAGAAGAGGAAGAAGAAGAGGAAGAAGAAGAAGAAGAAGAAGAAGAAGAAGAAGAAGAAGAAGAAGAAGAAGAAGAAGAAGAAGAAGAAGAAGAAGAAGAGGAAGAAGAATAAGAGGAAGAAGAACAAGAGGAAGAAGAACAAGCGGAAGAAGAACAAGAGGAAGAGGAACAAGAAGAAGAGGAACAAGAAGAAGAGGAACAAGAAAAAGAAGAAGAAGAAGAGGAAGAGGAAGAAGAGGGAGGGGAAGAGGGAGGGGAAGAGGGAGGGGAAGAGGAGGGAGAGGGGGGGAAGAGGAGGGAGAGGGGGGAAGAGGAGGGAGAGGGGGGGAAGAGGAGGGAGAGGGGGGGAGAGGGGGGGAAGAGGAGGGAGAGGGGGGGAAGAGGAGGGAGAGGGGGGGAAGAGGAGGGAGAGGGGGGGCAGCGGTCGGGGGGAGGAGAAGGGGGGCGGCCGGGGGGAGGAGAAGACATTGACGTTGTCCGAGATGCTGGCGGAAGCTGATCTGATCCCTCCGGCCGTGGCGATGAGCGAGGCCCCAAAGGTGAAGGGCGTCAGGGCCAGGCCGGCGATGGCCGTCACGCCGGTTACTTTGGCCTTCTGGTGGAAGGTGGCCAGGTGGCCGGCCAGGGCGCGGAGCTTCACCACGTGCTGCCAGAGGACCTCGGCGCGCCAGGTGAATACCTTGTTGAAGACAGGCAGGGCTCGGTTCACCTTGTTGGTCAAAGTGGAAAATGACCTGTGGGGAGGGGGGAGATGTCGATTCCAACTTCCCTGGAAAACAGACGGATAGACGGCCTCCCGGCACGCCTACCGGGAATCGTCCCGGTCTTTAAATTCTTCGTCTGACGACAACTCGTCCCACTCTGGATGAGAAAATGGGGGAAAAAAGTGCCATCTATCACATATAAACCGAAAGCCTTTTTATGAACGACTGTGTGTGTGGTGGGGGGTGGGGGGTCACCTCTTTTGAGGCGCTACATTACTGGACAATATTGCAGGGTTTTTGGGTCGGAAAAAATAATTGCAGGGTGCACTTTTTCCAAACGGCCACAAGATGGGAGCAGGAGATCATATTACTGGGAAGTAATTTTCAAATCAAAGTGTATGGGAGGCATTTTGGTTTTCAAGACCAATTGCGGGTTATGTCATTAATCTTGCCTACGAATAAACTAGTTTCAGGGTTAGGGTTATAGTCAATTAAAAGTCAAATCAATTAGAAGAAACTTACATTAGACGACATCTTGAGACAACTTGCGTTGGCGCCCAAAAGAACCTGTAAAGTGGTATGGATTGAGAACGTGTTGCTGCAGTACTTTTTACTTTGAAAAAAATACAAGGCACAACAATATATATTATCATTTAAAATTGACAATATATAGTGGTAGCTCGACAAGAAAGAGAAAGATAGAGAGAGGAGAAGGAGAGGAGGGAGAGAGAGAGAGAGGAGAAGAAGAGGAGGGAGAGACAGAGAGAGGAGAAGAAGAGGAGGGAGAGAGAGAAGAAGAGGAGGGAGAGAGAGAAGAAGAGGAGGGAGAGAGAGAGGCGGCGGTCGGGGGGAGAGAGAGAGAAAAAAAAGAGAAAAAAGAGAGAAATAAAGAGAAAAAGAGAGAAAGAGAAAAAAAGAGAAAGAGAAAATAAGAGAACCAAACCATAACCCCTAACAATAACCCTAACCCAAACCATAACCCCAACCCCTGACAATAACCCTAACCTAAACCATAACCCCAACCATAACCATAACCCAAACCATAATCATAACCCAAAACATAACCCCTAACCCCTAACAATAACCCTCAACCAAACCATAACCCCAACCCCTAACAATAACCCTCAACCAAACCATAACCCCAACCCCTAACAATAACCCTAACCCAAACCAGAACCCCAATCATAACCATAACCCAAACCATAACCCCTAATCCCTTACAATAACCCTAACCCAAACCATAACCCCAACCCCTAACAATAACCCTAACCTAAACCATAACCCCTAACAAGAACCCTAACCCAAACCATAATCCCATCCATAGCCATAACCCCAACCATAACCATAACCCAAAGCATAACCCCCAACCCCTAACAATAACCCTAACCCAAACCATAACCCAAACCATTACCCAAACCAAAACCCAAACCATAACCCAAACCATAACCCAAACCATAACCCAAACCATAACCCAAACCATAACCCAAACCATAACCCAAACCATAATCCAAACCATAACCCAAACCATAACCCAAACCATAACCCAAACCATAACCCAAACCATAACCCAAACCATAACCCAAACCATAACCCAAACCATAACCCAAACCATAACCCAAACCATAACCCAAACCATAACCCAAACCATAACCCAAACCATAACCCCTAACCCCTAACAATAACCCTAACCCAAACCATAACCCCAACGCCTAACAATAACCCTAACCCAAACCATAACCCCAACCCCTAACAACAACCCTAACCTAAACCATAACCCCAACCATAACCATAACCCCTAACCCCTACCAATAACCCTAACCCAAACCATAACCCAAATGCCTAACAATAACCCTAACCCAAACCATAATCCCATCCATAACCATAACCCCAACAATAACCCTTACCCCTAACCCCTAAAAATAACGCTAACCCAAACCTTAACCCCAACCATAACCTTAACCATAACCGCAAACTAAATCATAACCCCTAAACCCTAACAATAACCTTAACCTTAACCATAACCCCAAACATAACCTTAAGCATAACCGTAAACCAAACCATAACCCCTAAACCCTAACAATAACCCTAACCCAAACCATAACCCCAACCATAACCATAACCCCTAACCCCTACCAATAACCCTAACCCAAACCATAACCCAAATCCCTAACAATAACCCTAACCCAAACCATAACCCCAACCCCTAACAATAACCCTAACCTAAACCATAACCCCAACCATAACCATAACCATAACCCAAACCATAACCCCTAACCCCTAACAATAACCCTAACCCAAACCCCTAACAAGAACCCTAACCCAAACCATAACCCCAACCATAACCAGATTCCCAACCATAACCCCAACCAAAACCATATTCCTAACCATAGCCATAACTCCAACCATATCCCCAACCCTAACAATAACCCTAACCCAAAAACCTAACCCAAACCATAACCATAACCCCAACCATAACCATAACCCAAACCATAACCCCTAACCCCTAACAATAACCCTAACCCAAACCATAACCCCAACCCCTAACAATAACCCTAACCTAAACCATAACCCCAACCATAACCATAACCCAAACCATAACCATAACCCAAAACATAACCCCTAACCCCTAACAATAACCCTCAACAAAACCATAACCCCAACCCCTAACAATAACCCTAACCCAAACCATAACCCCAATCATAACCATAACCCAAACCATAACCCCTAATCCCTTACAATAACCCTAGCCCAAACCATAACCCCAACCCCTAACAATAACCCTAACCTAAACCATAACCATAACCCAAACCATAACCCCTAACCCCTAACAAGAACCCTAACCCAAACCATAATCCCATCCATAGCCATAACCCCAACCATAACCATAACCCAAACCATAACCCCCAACCCCTAACAATAACCATAACCCAAACCATAACCCCCAACCCCTAACAATAACCATAACCCAAACCATAACCCCCAACCCCTAACAATAACCCTAACCATAACCATAACCCAAACCATAACCCAAACCATAACCCAAACCATAACCCAAACCATAACCCAAACCATAACCCAAACCATAACCCAAACCATAACCCAAACCATAACCCAAACCATAACCCAAACCATAACCCAAACCATAACCCAAACCATAACCCAAACCATAACCCAAACCATAACCCAAACCATAACCCAAACCATAACCCAAACCATAACCCAAACCATAACCCAAACCATAACCCAAACCATAACCCAAACCATAACCCAAACCATAACCCAAACCATAACCCAAACCATAACCCAAACCATAACCCAAACCATAACCCAAACCATAACCCAAACCATAACCCCAACCATAACCATAACCCAAACCATAACCATAACCCAAAACATAACCCCTAACCCCTAACAATAACCCTCAACCAAACCATAACCCCAACCCCTAACAATAACCCTAACCCAAACCATAACCCCAATCATAACCATAACCCAAACCATAACCCCTAATCCCTTACAATAACCCTAACCCAAACCATAACCCCAACCCCTAACAATAACCCTAACCCAAACCATAATCCCATCTATAGCCATAACCCCAACCATAACCATAACCCAAACCATAACCCCCAACCCCTAACAATAACCCTAACCCAAACCATAACCCAAACAACCATAACCACGTGCTGCCAGAGGACCTCGGCACGCCCGGTGAATACCTTGTTGAAGACAGGCAGGCCTCGGTTCACCTTGTTGGCCAAAGTGGCAAAGGACCTATGGGGAGGGGGGGAGGGGGAGGGGGGGGAGATGTCGGTTCCAACTTTCCTGGAAAACAGACGGATAGACGGCCTCCTGGCACGCCTACCGGGAATCGTCCTGGTCTTTAGATTTTTCGTCTGACAACAACTCGTCCCACTCTGGATGACAAAATGGGGAAACAAGTGCCATCTATCACATATAAACCGAAAGCCTTTTAATGACCGACTATCTGGTAAACGTCCCAGACAAGACCGGCAGGCCGGCCCTCTCGGTTAAAAATGGACTGAGCATCTGCCAATTACCGACTCTAACCTTGCCTTGGCTGGCTCCAAAATGGAAAAAAATAACATCTTGTACATTTAAGTTTCAATTACTCACGTTTCACTGTATTCCACCACCCCATCAAACTGTCCGTATCCTGTGAAGAAGAAAGGAAGGAAGGGCGTAAGTGAGACGAGACGGAAAGAGGCGGCGGCTGAGAGAGAGCGAGAGAGAGCGAGAGAGAGCGAGAGAGAGCGAGAGAGAGCGAGAGAGAGCGAGAGAGAGCGAGAGAGCGAGAGAGCAAGAGAGCAAGAGAGCAAGAGAGCAAGAGAGCAAGAGAGCAAGAGAGCAAACGAGAGAGAGAGAGAGCGCGGGAGCAAACGAGAGAGAGAGAGCGTGGGAGCAAACGAGAGAGAGAGAGAGCGCGGGAGCAAACGACAGAGAGAGAGCGCGAGAGCAAACGAGCGCGAACGAGAGCGAGCGGGCGCGAGAGCGAGCGGGCGCGAGTGCGAACGGGCGGCCGCGAGAGCGAACGGGCGGGCGCGAGAGCGAATGGGCGGGCGCGAGAGTTATGGTTGAGAGCGAGAACGAGTGCGAGAGCGAGAACGAGCGCGAGAGCGAGAACGAGCGCGAGAGCGAACGGGCGGGCGCGAGAGCGAACGGGCGGGCGCGAGAGCGAACGGGCGGGCGCGAGAGCGAACGGGCGGGCGCGAGAGTTATGGTTGAGAGCGAGAACGAGCGCGAGAACGAGCGCGAGAACGAGTGCGAGAGAAAGAGAAAAAAAGAGAGAGAAAGAAGAGGAAGAAGAAGAAGAAGAAGAAGAAGAAGAAGAAGAAGAAGAAGAAGAAGAAGAGGAAGAAGAAGAGGAAGAAGAAGAGGAAGAAGAAGAGGAAGAAGAAGAGGAAGAAGAAGAGGAAGAAGAAGAAGAAGAAGAAGAAGAAGAAGAAGAAGAAGAAGAAGAAGAAGAAGAAGAAGAAGAAGAAGAAGAGGAAGAAGAAGAAGAGGAAGAAGAACAAGAGGAAGAAGAACAAGCGGAAGAAGAACAAGAGGAAGAGGAACAAGAAGAAGAGGAACAAGAAGAAGAGGAACAAGAAGAAGAAGAAGAAGAAGAGGAAGAGGAAGAAGAGGGAGGGGAAGAGGGAGGGGAAGAGGGAGGGGAAGAGGAGGGAGAGGGGGGGAAGAGGAGGGAGAGGGGGGAAGAGGAGGGAGAGGGGGGGAAGAGGAGGGAGAGGGGGGGAAGAGGAGGGAGAGGGGGGAGAGGGGGGAAGAGGAGGGAGAGGGGGGGAAGAGGAGGGAGAGGGGGGGAAGAGGAGGGAGAGGGGGGGCAGCGGTCGGGGGGAGGAGAAGGGGGGCGGCCGGGGGGAGGAGAAGACATTGACGTTGTCCGAGATGCTGGCGGAAGCTGATCTGATCCCTCCGGCCGTGGCGATGAGCGAGGCCCCAAAGGTGAAGGGCGTCAGGGCCAGGCCGGCGATGGCCGTCACGCCGGTTACTTTGGCCTTCTGGTGGAAGGTGGCCAGGTGGCCGGCCAGGGCGCGGAGCTTCACCACGTGCTGCCAGAGGACCTCGGCGCGCCAGGTGAATACCTTGTTGAAGACAGGCAGGGCTCGGTTCACCTTGTTGGTCAAAGTGGAAAATGACCTGTGGGCAGGGGGGAGATGTCGATTCCAACTTCCCTGGAAAACAGACGGATAGACGGCCTCCCGGCACGCCTACCGGGAATCGTCCCGGTCTTTAAATTCTTCGTCTGACGACAACTCGTCCCACTCTGGATGTGAAAATGGGGGAAAAAAGTGCCATCTATCACATATAAACCGAAAGCCTTTTTATGAACGACTGTGTGTGTGGTGGGGGGTGGGGGGTCACCTCTTTTGGGGCGCTACATTACTGGACAATATTGCAGGGTTTTTGGGTCGGAAAAAATAATTGCAGGGTGCACTTTTTCCAAACGGCCACAAGATGGCAGCAGGAGATCATATTACTGGGAAGTAATTTTCAAATCAAAGCGTATGGGAGGCATTTTGGTTTTCAAGACCAATTGCGGGTTATGTCATTAATCTTGCCTACGAATAAACTAGTTTCAGGGTTAGGGTTATAGTCAATTAAAAGTCAAATCAATTAGAAGAAACTTACATTAGACGACATCTTGAGACAACTTGCGTTGGCGCCCAAAAGAACCTGTAAAGTGGTATGGATTGAGAACGTGTTGCTGCAGTACTTTTTACTTTGAAAAAAATACAAGGCACAACAATATATATTATCATTTAAAATTGACAATATATAGTGGTAGCTCGACAAGAAAGAGAAAGATAGAGAGAGGAGAAGGAGAGGAGGGAGAGAGAGAGAGAGAGGAGAAGAAGAGGAGGGAGAGACAGAGAGAGGAGAAGAAGAGGAGGGAGAGAGAGAAGAAGAGGAGGGAGAGAGAGAAGAAGAGGAGGGAGAGAGAGAGGCGGCGGTCGGGGGGAGAGAGAGAGAAAAAAAAGAGAAAAAAGAGAGAAATAAAGAGAAAAAGAGAGAAAGAGAAAAAAAGAGAAAGAGAAAATAAGAGAACCAAACCATAACCCCTAACAATAACCCTAACCCAAACCATAACCCCAACCCCTGACAATAACCCTAACCTAAACCATAACCCCAAACATAACCATAACCCAAACCATAATCATAACCCAAAACATAACCCCTAACCCCTAACAATAACCCTCAACCAAACCATAACCCCAACCCCTAACAATAACCCTAACCCAAACCAGAACCCCAATCATAACCATAACCCAAACCATAACCCCTAATCCCTTACAATAACCCTAACCCAAACCATAACCCCAACCCCTAACAATAACCCTAACCTAAACCATAACCCCTAACAAGAACCCTAACCCAAACCATAATCCCATCCATAGCCATAACCCCAACCATAACCATAACCCAAACCATAACCCCCAACCCCTAACAATAACCCTAACCCAAACCATAACCCAAACCATTACCCAAACCAAAACCCAAACCATAACCCAAACCATAACCCAAACCATAACCCAAACCATAACCCAAACCATAACCCAAACCATAACCCAAACCATAACCCAAAACATAACCCAAACCATAACCCAAACCATAACCCAAACCATAACCCAAACCATAATCCAAACCATAACCCAAACCATAACCCAAACCATAACCCAAACCATAACCCAAACCATAACCCAAACCATAACCCAAACCATAACCCAAACCATAACCCAAACCATAACCCCTAACCCCTAACAATAACCCTAACCCAAACCATAACCCCAACGCCTAACAATAACCCTAACCCAAACCATAACCCCAACCCCTAACAACAACCCTAACCTAAACCATAACCCCAACCATAACCATAACCCCTAACCCCTACCAATAACCCTAACCCAAACCATAACCCAAATGCCTAACAATAACCCTAACCCAAACCATAATCCCATCCATAACCATAACCCCAACAATAACCCTAACCCCTAACCCCTAAAAATAACGCTAACCCAAACCTTAACCCCAACCATAACCTTAACCATAACCGCAAACCAAACCATAACCCCTAAACCCTAACAATAACCTTAACCTTAACCATAACCCCAAACATAACCTTAAGCATAACCGTAAACCAAACCATAACCCCTAAACCCTAACAATAACCCTAACCCAAACCATAACCCCAACCATAACCATAACCCCTAACCCCTACCAATAACCCTAACCCAAACCATAACCCAAATCCCTAACAATAACCCTAACCCAAACCATAACCCCAACCCCTAACAATAACCCTAACCTAAACCATAACCCCAACCATAACCATAACCATAACCCAAACCATAACCCAAACCATAACCCCTAACCCCTAACAATAACCCTAACCTAAACCATAACCCCAACCATAACCATAACCATAACCCAAACCATAACCCCTAACCCCTAACAATAACCCTAACCCAAACCCCTAACAAGAACCCTAACCCAAACCATAACCCCAACCATAACCAGATTCCCAACCATAACCCCAACCAAAACCATATTCCTAACCATAGCCATAACTCCAACCATATCCCCAACCCTAACAATAACCCTAACCCAAAAACCTAACCCAAACCATAACCATAACCCCAACCATAACCATAACCCAAACCATAACCCCTAACCCCTAACAATAACCCTAACCCAAACCATAACCCCAACCCCTAACAATAACCCTAACCTAAACCATAACCCCAACCATAACCATAACCCAAACCATAACCATAACCCAAAACATAACCCCTAACCCCTAACAATAACCCTCAACAAAACCATAACCCCAACCCCTAACAATAACCCTAACCCAAACCATAACCCCAATCATAACCATAACCCAAACCATAACCCCTAATCCCTTACAATAACCCTAGCCCAAACCATAACCCCAACCCCTAACAATAACCCTAACCTAAACCATAACCATAACCCAAACCATAACCCCTAACCCCTAACAAGAACCCTAACCCAAACCATAATCCCATCCATAGCCATAACCCCAACCATAACCATAACCCAAACCATAACCCCCAACCCCTAACAATAACCATAACCCAAACCATAACCCCCAACCCCTAACAATAACCCTAACCCAAACCATAACCCAAACCATAACCCAAACCATAACCCAAACCATAACCCAAACCATAACCCAAACCATAACCCAAACCATAACCCAAACCATAACCCAAACCATAACCCAAACCATAACCCAAACCATAACCCAAACCATAACCCAAACCATAACCCAAACCATAACCCAAACCATAACCCAAACCATAACCCAAACCATAACCCAAACCATAACCCAAACCATAACCCAAACCATAACCCAAACCATAACCCAAACCATAACCCCAACCATAACCATAACCCAAACCATAACCATAACCCAAAACATAACCCCTAATCCCTTACAATAACCCTAACCCAAACCATAACCCCAACCCCTAACAATAACCCTAACCTAAACCATAACCCCTAACAAGAACCCTAACCCAAACCATAATCCCATCCATAGCCATAACCCCAACCATAACCATAACCCAAACCATAACCCCCAACCCCTAACAATAACCCTAACCCAAACCATAACCCAAACCATTACCCAAACCAAAACCCAAACCAAAACCCAAACCATAACCCAAACCATAACCCAAACCATAACCCAAACCATAACCCAAAACATAACCCAAACCATAACCCAAACCATAACCCAAACCATAACCCAAACCATAACCCAAACCATAATCCAAACCATAACCCAAACCATAACCCAAACCATAACCCAAACCATAACCCAAACCATAACCCAAACCATAACCTAAACCATAACCCAAACCATAACCCAAACCATAACCCCTAACCCCTAACAATAACCCTAACCCAAACCATAACCCCAACGCCTAACAATAACCCTAACCCAAACCATAACCCCAACCCCTAACAACAACCCTAACCTAAACCATAACCCCAACCATAACCATAACCCCTAACCCCTACCAATAACCCTAACCCAAACCATAACCCAAATGCCTAACAATAACCCTAACCCAAACCATAATCCCATCCATAACCATAACCCCAACAATAACCCTAACCCCTAACCCCTAAAAATAACGCTAACCCAAACCTTAACCCCAACCATAACCTTAACCATAACCGCAAACCAAACCATAACCCCTAAACCCTAACAATAACCTTAACCATAACCCCAAACATAACCTTAAGCATAACCGTAAACCAAACCATAACCCCTAAACCCTAACAATAACCCTAACCCAAACCATAACCCCAACCATAACCATAACCCCTAACCCCTACCAATAACCCTAACCCAAACCATAACCCAAATCCCTAACAATAACCCTAACCCAAACCATAACCCCAACCCCTAACAATAACCCTAACCTAAACCATAACCCCAACCATAACCATAACCATAACCCAAACCATAACCCCTAACCCCTAACAATAACCCTAACCCAAACCCCTAACAAGAACCCTAACCCAAACCATAACCCCAACCATAACCAGATTCCCAACCATAACCCCAACCAAAACCATATTCCTAACCATAGCCATAACTCCAACCATATCCCCAACCCTAACAATAACCCTAACCCAAAAACCTAACCCAAAAACCTAACCCAAACCATAACCATAACCCCAACCATAACCATAACCCAAACCATAACCCCTAACCCCTAACAATAACCCTAACCCAAACCATAACCCCAACCCCTAACAATAACCCTAACCTAAACCATAACCCCAACCATAACCATAACCCAAACCATAACCATAACCCAAAACATAACCCCTAACCCCTAACAATAACCCTCAACAAAACCATAACCCCAACCCCTAACAATAACCCTAACCCAAACCATAACCCCAATCATAACCATAACCCAAACCATAACCCCTAATCCCTTACAATAACCCTAGCCCAAACCATAACCCCAACCCCTAACAATAACCCTAACCTAAACCATAACCATAACCCAAACCATAACCCCTAACCCCTAACAAGAACCCTAACCCAAACCATAATCCCATCCATAGCCATAACCCCAACCATAACCATAACCCAAACCATAACCCCCAACCCCTAACAATAACCATAACCCAAACCATAACCCCCAACCCCTAACAATAACCCTAACCCAAACCATAACCCAAACCATAACCCAAACCATAACCCAAACCATAACCCAAACCATAACCCAAACCATAACCCAAACCATAACCCAAACCATAACCCAAACCATAACCCAAACCATAACCCAAACCATAACCCAAACCATAACCCAAACCATAACCCCAACCATAACCATAACCCAAACCATAACCATAACCCAAAACATAACCCCTAACCCCTAACAATAATCCTCAACCAAACCATAACCCCAACCCCTAACAATAACCCTAACCCAAACCATAACCCCAATCATAACCATAACCCAAACCATAACCCCTAATCCCTTACAATAACCCTAACCCAAACCATAACCCCAACCCCTAACAATAACCCTAACCTAAACCATAACCCCTAACAAGAACCCTAACCCAAACCATAATCCCATCCATAGCCATAACCCCAACCATAACCATAACCCAAACCATAACCCCCAACCCCTAACAATAACCCTAACCCAAACCATAATCCCATCTATAGCCATAACCCCAACCATAACCATAACCCAAACCATAACCCCCAACCCCTAACAATAACCCTAACCCAAACCATAACCCAAACAACCATAACCACGTGCTGCCAGAGGACCTCGGCACGCCCGGTGAATACCTTGTTGAAGACAGGCAGGCCTCGGTTCACCTTGTTGGCCAAAGTGGCAAAGGACCTATGGGGAGGGGGGAGGGGGGAGGGGGGAGGGGGGGGAGATGTCGCTTCCAACTTTCCTGGAAAACAGACGGATAGACGGCCTCCTGGCACGCCTACCGGGAATCGTCCTGGTCTTTAGATTTTTCGTCTGACAACAACTCGTCCCACTCTGGATGACAAAATGGGGAAACAAGTGCCATCTATCACATATAAACCGAAAGCCTTTTAATGACCGACTATCTGGTAAACGTCCCAGACAAGACCGGCAGGCCGGCCCTCTCGGTTAAAAATGGACTGAGCATCTGCCAATTACCGACTCTAACCTTGCCTTGGCTGGCTCCAAAATGGAAAAAAATAACATCTTGTACATTTAAGTTTCAATTACTCACGTTTCACTGTATTCCACCACCCCATCAAACTGTCCGTATCCTGTGAAGAAGAAAGGAAGGAAGGGCGTAAGTGAGACGAGACGGAAAGAGGCGGCGGCTGAGAGAGAGCGAGAGAGAGCGAGAGAGAGCGAGAGAGACCGAGAGAGAGCGAGAGAGCGAGAGAGCAAGAGAGCAAGAGAGCAAGAGAGCAAGAGAGCAAACGAGAGAGAGAGCGCGGGAGCAAACGAGAGAGAGAAAGTGTGGGAGCAAACGAGAGAGAGAGAGAGCGCGGGAGCAAACGACAGAGAGAGAGAGCGCGAGAGCAAACGAGCGCGAACGAGAGCGAGCGGGCGCGAGTGCGAACGGGCGGCCGCGAGAGCGAACGGGCGGGCGCGAGAGCGAATGGGCGGGCGCGAGAGTTATGGTTGAGAGCGAGAACGAGCGCGAGAGCGAGAACGAGCGCAAGAGCGAACGGGCGGGCGCGAGAGCGAATGGGCGGGCGCGAGAGCGAACGGGCGGGGCGCGAGAGCGAACGGGCGGGCGCGAGAGCGAACGGGCGGGCGCGAGAGTTATGGTTGAGAGCGAGAACGAGCGCGAGAACGAGCGCGAGAACGAGCGCGAGAACGAGCGCGAGAACGAGCGCGAGAACGAGTGCGAGAGAAAGAGAAAAAAAGAGAGAGAAAGAAGAGGAAGAAGAAGAAGAAGAAGAAGAAGAAGAAGAAGAAGAAGAAGAAGAAGAAGAAGAAGAAGAAGAAGAAGAAGAAGAAGAAGAAGAAGAAGAAGAAGAGGAAGAAGAAGAGGAAGAAGAAGAGGAAGAAGAAGAGGAAGAAAAAGAGGAAGAAGAAGAGGAAGAAGAAGAAGAAGAAGAAGAAGAAGAAGAAGAAGAAGAAGAAGAAGAAGAAGAGGAAGAAGAAGAAGAAGAAGAGGAAGAAGAACAAGAGGAAGAAGAACAAGCGGAAGAAGAACAAGAGGAAGAGGAACAAGAAGAAGAGGAACAAGAAGAAGAGGAACAAGAAGAAGAAGAAGAAGAAGAGGAAGAGGAAGAAGAGGGAGGGGAAGAGGGAGGGGAAGAGGGAGGGGAAGAGGAGGGAGAGGGGGGGAAGAGGAGGGAGAGGGGGGAAGAGGAGGGAGAGGGGGGAAGAGGAGGGAGAGGGGGGAAGAGGAGGGAGAGGGGGGGAAGAGGGGGGGAAGAGGAGGGAGAGGGGGGGAGAGGGGGGGAAGAGGAGGGAGAGGGGGGGAAGAGGAGGGAGAGGGGGGGCAGCGGTCGGGGGGAGGAGAAGGGGGGCGGCCGGGGGGAGGAGAAGACATTGACGTTGTCCGAGATGCTGGCGGAAGCTGATCTGATCCCTCCGGCCGTGGCGATGAGCGAGGCCCCAAAGGTGAAGGGCGTCAGGGCCAGGCCGGCGATGGCCGTCACGCCGGTTACTTTGGCCTTCTGGTGGAAGGTGGCCAGGTGGCCGGCCAGGGCGCGGAGCTTCACCACGTGCTGCCAGAGGACCTCGGCGCGCCAGGTGAATACCTTGTTGAAGACAGGCAGGGCTCGGTTCACCTTGTTGGTCAAAGTGGAAAATGACCTGTGGGGAGGGGGGAGATGTCGATTCCAACTTCCCTGGAAAACAGACGGATAGACGGCCTCCCGGCACGCCTACCGGGAATCGTCCCGGTCTTTAAATTCTTCGTCTGACGACAACTCGTCCCACTCTGGATGAGAAAATGGGGGAAAAAAGTGCCATCTATCACATATAAACCGAAAGCCTTTTTATGAACGACTGTGTGTGTGGTGGGGGGTGGGGGGTCACCTCTTTTGGGGCGCTACATTACTGGACAATATTGCAGGGTTTTTGGGTCGGAAAAAATAATTGCAGGGTGCACTTTTTCCAAACAGCCACAAGATGGCAGCAGGAGATCATATTACTGGGAAGTAATTTTCAAATCAAAGCGTATGGGAGGCATTTTGGTTTTCAAGACCAATTGCGGGTTATGTCATTAATCTTGCCTACGAATAAACTAGTTTCAGGGTTAGGGTTATAGTCAATTAAAAGTCAAATCAATTAGAAGAAACTTACATTAGACGACATCTTGAGACAACTTGCGTTGGCGCCCAAAAGAACCTGTAAAGTGGTATGGATTGAGAACGTGTTGCTGCAGTAATTTTTACTTTGAAAAAAATACAAGGCACAACAATATATATTATCATTTAAAATTGACAATATATAGTGGTAGCTCGACAAGAAAGAGAAAGATAGAGAGAGGAGAAGGAGAGGAGGGAGAGAGAGAGAGAGAGGAGAAGAAGAGGAGGGAGAGACAGAGAGAGGAGAAGAAGAGGAGGGAGAGAGAGAAGAAGAGGAGGGAGAGAGAGAAGAAGAGGAGGGAGAGAGAGAGGCGGCGGTCGGGGGGAGAGAGAGAGAAAAAAAAGAGAAAAAAGAGAGAAATAAAGAGAAAAAGAGAGAAAGAGAAAAAAAGAGAAAGAGAAAATAAGAGAACCAAACCATAACCCCTAACCCCTAACAATAACCCTAACCCAAACCATAACCCCAACCCCTGACAATAACCCTAACCTAAACCATAACCCCAACCATAACCATAACCCAAACCATAATCATAACCCAAAACATAACCCCTAACCCCTAACAATAACCCTCAACCAAACCATAACCCCAACCCCTAACAATAACCCTAACCCAAACCAGAACCCCAATCATAACCATAACCCAAACCATAACCCCTAATCCCTTACAATAACCCTAACCCAAACCATAACCCCAACCCCTAACAATAACCCTAACCTAAACCATAACCCCTAACAAGAACCCTAACCCAAACCATAATCCCATCCATAGCCATAACCCCAACCATAACCATAACCCAAACCATAACCTCCAACCCCTAACAATAACCCTAACCCAAACCATAACCCAAACCATTACCCAAACCATAACCCAAACCATAACCCAAACCATAACCCAAACCATAACCCAAACCATAACCCAAACCATAACCCAAACCATAACCCAAACCATAACCCAAACCATAACCCAAACCATAACCCAAACCATAATCCAAACCATAACCCAAACCATAACCCAAACCATAACCCAAACCATAACCCAAACCATAACCCAAACCATAACCCCTAACCCCTAACAATAACCCTAACCCAAACCATAACCCCAACGCCTAACAATAACCCTAACCCAAACCATAACCCCAACCCCTAACAACAACCCTAACCTAAACCATAACCCCAACCATAACCATAACCCCTAACCCCTACCAATAACCCTAACCCAAACCATAACCCAAATGCCTAACAATAACCCTAACCCAAACCATAATCCCATCCATAACCATAACCCCAACAATAACCCTAACCCCTAACCCCTAAAAATGACGCTAACCCAAACCTTAACCCCAACCATAACCTTAACCATAACCGCAAACCGAACCATAACCCCTTCAACCCTAACAATAACCTTAACCTTAACCATAACCCCAAACATAACCTTAAGCATAACCGTAAACCAAACCATAACCCCTAAACCCTAACAATAACCCTAACCCAAACCATAACCCCAACCATAACCATAACCCCTAACCCCTACCAATAACCCTAACCCAAACCATAACCCAAATCCCTAACAATAACCCTAACCCAAACCATAACCCCAACCCCTAACAATAACCCTAACCTAAACCATAACCCCAACCATAACCATAACCATAACCCAAACCATAACCCCTAACCCCTAACAATAACCCTAACCCAAACCCCTAACAAGAACCCTAACCCAAACCATAACCCCAACCATAACCAGATTCCCAACCATAACCCCAACCAAAACCATATTCCCAACCATAGCCATAACTCCAACCATATCCCCAACCATAACCATAACCCTAACCGATAACCCCAACCATAACACCAACCATAACCCCAACCATAACCCAAACCCTAACCCCAACCCCTAACAATAACCCTAACCCTAACCCAAACCATAACCCCTAACCCCTAACAATATCAGAATTGGAGATGGTGAAGTCAAATCAGGAGTGGGTTCAAACCCTCTCTTTGCCATTGGCAATTTTTTTATTAAGATAATTAAAGGATAAATATAACTTCCAAATTGTGGATTATATAAGTCCCTGTGGTCCAGTGGCAAGTACATTGCTCAGAGTATGACATGGTGAAGTCCAAATCAGGAGTGGGTTCAAACCCTCTCTTTGCCATTGGCAATTTTTTTATTAAGATAATTAAAGGCTAAATATAACTTCCAAGGTGTGGATTACAGAAGTCCCTGTGGTCCAGTGGCAAGTACATTGCTCAGAGTTTGAGATTGTGAAATCCAAATCAGTAGTGGGTTCAAACCCTCTCTTTGCCAAAGGCAATTTTTTTATTAAGATAATTAAAGGATAAATATTACTTCCAAATTGTAGATATCAGAAGTCACTGTGGTCCAGTGGCAAGTACAATGCTCAGAACATGTGATGGTGAAGTTCAAATCAGGAGTGGGTTCAAACCCTCTCTTTGCCATTGGCAATTTTTTTATTAAGATAATTAAAGGATAAATATAACTTCCAAAATGTAGATATCAGAAGTCACTGTGGTCCAGTGGCAAGTACAATGCTCAAAACATGTGATGGTGAAGTTCAAATCAGGAGTGAGTTCAAATCCACTGTTTCCCAATGTCAATTCTTTTAATGAGACAATGAAATGATAAATATAACTTCCAAATTTTACATTTAAATATAACTTCCAAATTTTACATTTAAAAAGAACTTCCAAATTGTACATTTCAGAAGTAACTGTGGTCCAGTGACAAGTACATTCTGGCATATTTGTTGTAACTCAATATAATAAGCCTAACCCTAAACCTTACCCTAACCCTAACCCTAACCCTAACCCTAACCCTAACCCTAACCCTAACATTAACCTTAACCTTAACCCTAACCCTAACCTTAACCTAACTTCCAAATTGGACATTATAGATGTCTCGGTGGTCCAGTGGCAAGTACATTGCTCAGAATTGGAGATGGTGAAGTCAAAATCAGGAGTGGGTTCAAACCCTCTCTTTGCCATTGGCAATTTTTTTATTAAGATAATTAAAGGATAAATATAACTTCCAAATTGTGGATTACAGAAGTCCCTGTGGTCCAGTGGCAAGTACATTGCTCAGAGTTTGAGATGGTGAAGTCCAAATCAGTAGTGGGTTCAAACCCTCTCTTTGCCACTGGCAATTTTTTTATTAAGATAATCAAAGGATAAATATAACTTCCAAATTGTAGTTATCAGAAGTCACTGTGGTCCAGTGGCAAGTACATAGCTCAGAATTGGAGATGGTGATGTCAAATCAGGAGTGGGTTCAAACCCTCTCTTTGCCATTGGCAATTTTTTTATTAAGATAATTAAAGGATAAATATAACTTCCAAATTGTGGATTATAGAAGTCCCTGTGGTCCAGTGGCAAGTACATTGCTCAGAGTTTGACATGGTGAAGTCCAAATCAGGAGTGGGTTCAAACCCTCTCTTTGCCATTGGCAATTTTTTTATTAAGATAATTAAAGGCTAAATATAACTTCCAAGTTGTGGATTACAGAAGTCCCTGTGGTCCAGTGGCAAGTACATTGCTCAGAGTTTGAGATTGTGAAATCCAAATCAGGAGTGGGTTCAAACCCTCTCTTTGCCAAAGGCAATTTTTTTATTAAGATAATTAAAGGATAAATTTTACTTCCAAATTGTAGATATCAGAAGTCTCTGTGGTCCAGTGGCAAGTACAACGCTCAGAACATGTGATGGTGAAGTTCAAATCAGGAGTGGGTTCAAACCCTCTCTTTGCCATTGGCAATTTTTTTATTAAGATAATTAAAGGATAAATATAACTTCCAAATTGTAGATATCAGAAGTCACTGTGGTCCAGTGGCAAGTACAATGCTCAAAACATGTGATGGCGAAGTTCAAATCAGGAGTGAGTTCAAATCCACTGTTTCCCAATGTCAATTCTTTTAATGAGACAATGAAATGATAAATATAACTTCCAAATTTTACATTTAAATATAACTTTCAAATTGTACATTTCAGAAGTAACTGTGGTCCAGTGACAAGTACATTCTGGCATATTTGTTGTAACTCAATATAATAAGCCTAACCCTAAACCTTACCCTAACCCTAACCCTAACCCTAACATTAACCTTAACCTTAACCCTAACCCTAACCCTAACCTTAACCTAACTTCCAAATTGGACATTATGGATGTCTCGGTGGTCCAGTGGCAAGTACATTGCTCAGAATTGGAGATGGTGAAGTCAAAATCAGGAGTGGGTTCAAACCCTCTCTTTGCCATTGGCAATTTATTTATTAAGATAATTAAAGGATAAATATAACTTCCAAATTGTGGATTACAGAAGTCCCTGTGGTCCAGTGGCAAGTACATTGCTCAGAGTTTGAGATGGTGAAGTCCAAATCAGGAGTGGGTTCAAACCCTCTCTTTGCCACTGGCAATTTTTTTATTAAGATAATTAAAGGATAAATATAACTTCCAAATTGTAGATATCAGAAGTCACTGTGGTCCAGTGGCAAGTACATAGCTCAGAATTGGAGATGGTGATGTCAAATCAGGAGTGGGTTCAAACCCTCTCTTTGCCATTGGCAATTTTTTTATTAAGATAATTAAAGGATAAATATAACTTCCAAATTGTGGATTATAGAAGTCCCTGTGGTCCAGTGGCAAGTACATTGCTCAGAGTTTGACATGGTGAAGTCCAAATCAGGAGTGGGTTCAAACCCTCTCTTTGCCATTGGCAATTTTTTTATTAAGATAATTAAAGGCTAAATATAACTTCCAAGTTGTGGATTACAGAAGTCCCTGTGGTCCAGTGGCAAGTACATTGCTCAGAGTTTGAGATTGTGAAATCCAAATCAGGAGTGGGTTCAAACCCTCTCTTTGCCAAAGGCAATTTTTTTATTAAGATAATTAAAGGATAAATTTTACTTCCAAATTGTAGATATCAGAAGTCTCTGTGGTCCAGTGGCAAGTACAACGCTCAGAACATGTGATGGTGAAGTTCAATTCAGGAGTGGGTTCAAACCCTCTCTTTGCCATTGGCAATTTTTTTATTAAGATAATTAAAGGATAAATATAACTTCCAAATTGTAGATATCAGAAGTCACTGTGGTCCAGTGGCAAGTACAATGCTCAAAACATGTGATGGCGAAGTTCAAATCAGGAGTGAGTTCAAATCCACTGTTTCCCAATGTCAATTCTTTTAATGAGACAATGAAATGATAAATATAACTTCCAAATTTTACATTTAAATATAACTTTCAAATTGTACATTTCAGAAGTAACTGTGGTCCAGTGACAAGTACATTCTGGCATATTTGTTGTAACTCAATATAATAAGCCTAACCCTAAACCTTACCCTAACCCTAACCCTAACCCTAACATTAACCTTAACCTTAACCCTAACCCTAACCCTAACCTTAACCTAACTTCCAAATTGGACATTATGGATGTCTCGGTGGTCCAGTGGCAAGTACATTGCTCAGAATTGGAGATGGTGAAGTCAAAATCAGGAGTGGGTTCAAACCCTCTCTTTGCCATTGGCAATTTATTTATTAAGATAATTAAAGGATAAATATAACTTCCAAATTGTGGATTACAGAAGTCCCTGTGGTCCAGTGGCAAGTACATTGCTCAGAGTTTGAGATGGTGAAGTCCAAATCAGGAGTGGGTTCAAACCCTCTCTTTGCCACTGGCAATTTTTTTATTAAGATAATTAAAGGATAAATATAACTTCCAAATTGTAGATATCAGAAGTCACTGTGGTCCAGTGGCAAGTACATAGCTCAGAATTGGAGATGGTGATGTCAAATCAGGAGTGGGTTCAAACCCTCTCTTTGCCATTGGCAATTTTTTTATTAAGATAATTAAAGGATAAATATAACTTCCAAATTGTGGATTATAGAAGTCCCTGTGGTCCAGTGGCAAGTACATTGCTCAGAGTTTGACATGGTGAAGTCCAAATCAGGAGTGGGTTCCAACCCTCTCTTTGCCATTGGCAATTTTTTTAT